>NC_056744.1:464900756-464918256 GCF_019279795.1 Protopterus annectens | reverse complement strand
TAAAGCAAATACCTCCTAAGGATTTCCAATTGTATCCCATGCCTAGGCCCAGACCACGACGCCACTGGTTGTCTATTTTGTGCTAGGTTTAACAAGTGCACTATTAAACGTCTGTCTGATTTTTGCCCAACATTATTTTGTCAGAAAATTCAACTACACCATGCCGTCAGAACTTCCGACCGGAATGCATAAAAAGCGAAAAGACAAGACAGGCATCTGAGGCCCAAAACTGACTATGAGGCCTCTTCTAGGCCTGTCGCAGGTTCTCCGGTCTTCAGCGAGGCGCCTTCGTAGCCCCTGACGACCGCTTCTGCAGAACCACAGGCCGCCTCCGACTCCCACTTGGAGCTGGCTGGGCCTTCGGATGCACAAGTTTTTCAGCCTACCGAAACTAACCCTTCAGAGGGAACCGAAGTAGCTGAGCAATCCACAGCTGCAGAGGGTGTTTTCAGACCTACTCAGTTAAGCATTAAACCCTCTGTTAAGTCTAAGCCTCCCTTATAAACAAAGAAACAAATTCAGCATTCTCCAGGACAGGCCTCCATGCCTAAGAAACAAATGCTCAAAATGGCCGAAGACTTAATCACCCTGATCAGGGGGTCCCACCCCCCCACCTGATAAAAGGCCCAGACAGGATGCAGACTATGAATCCTCCAACCAGATGTCCATTTCCTCAGATTCATCTTCAGACCTAGGATATTCTTTACCCCCTTATTAGGATTCTGATGCTGAGGAATCGATTCCATCAGCCTCTCCGCCTGAGGACTACTTTGGGGAAACCTTACATACCATGAGGGAGCATTTCCATTGGGAAGGCCAGGATTACTCAGAATCCAAGAAAAGGCTCAGAGACTTCCTTTTATTACCTCAACACAGACCTGTTGCTATTCCACCAGTGTTAGATATTGTGGATGATGTGTATACTGAATCCAGCTTTAATCCTGACTCCTTACCTCCAGCCCCAGTTAAACCTGATAGATATTAGTGTCCCCTGACTCTCACAAATTTCTGTATAAAAGTCCTGTTGCTGACCCTGAAACTGTTTCTCTGGGACCAAAAGGGATTAAGGCCTCATCAGCAAAAAACTCAGTTCCCTCTGACAGAGATTCCAGAGCATTAGATGGGAAATTAAAGTATACACGTCTGCAACTTTAGCAATGAGAGCCTTAAATTGCCAGTTTCACATGCTAAAATATCAGCAATTTTTGATGACTCGGTTGAAACAAAAAATGCTTCCAGATTCAGATCCTCCTCATTTTAAAGAAATGCAGGATTTATTACATGCAGCTGAACAAGTGGGAAAACATACTTTGCAATGTGGTTTTGATTCTTTAGAGGCCTCCTGTAGAGCAGCAGTTACAGGCTCAGTCATTAGAAGACATGCTTGGTTAAAAGAACATACCTTACCAGGTGATGATAAAGCAAAATTATTGGAAGCACCTTTGCAGCGGGATGTTTTATTTGGAGTCAGGCAGAAGAGGTATTAAAGAAGATGGAGGATAAAGCAAAATCTATGCAAACTGTGAAGGATTTCTTACAGGTTCAGCCTCCTCGATTTTAGCAGAAATTGGCCAACAAAGAATTGGTCCTTTCCAGTTACAGACATACCTCCAAAGGGGCAGATACAGACGTCCAGGAGGTAGAGGTCAACCACAAGGTCCTTACAGGCCTCGACAATGGGGTGCACCAGGCCAGAAAGAAGGGGAAGACAGGCCCCAACCATACAAAAAGCAGCCTCAATAACTTCCCACTACAGCTGCCACAGCTGCCAAACAACTCTCTCTTGGCAGCCCCCTTAGGAGGAAAGCTGGCACTTTTCTATCACAATTGGCATTGGATCACCAAAGACAAATGGCATTGGATCACCAAAGACAAATGGGTTCTCAACATTTTACCTCAAGGGTACAGGTTCCACTTTCACACTCTGCCAAGGTTAATGCCAAATCTGCCACCAAATCAATGGGCAGAGGCTCAAAAACAAATTACAGCACTCATGGACATGAGAGCTTTTCAAAAGGTACCACCACAGGAGCAAGGACAAGGATTTTACTCAAGACTCTTTCTGGTTCCCAGAAAGGACAAAGCCTGGAGGCCCATTCTGGATCTTTCTTCTCTAAACACTTACCTGGATGTTCCGAAATTCAAGATGTTGGCACTACAGCAGCTTCTGCTGGGCAAGAAAGCTTGGCTCGTGACCATTGACCTCAAGGAGGCATACCTGCATGTCCCTATCGTAAAAAACTGCAGAAGATACCTCAGATTCATAGCTGGATCAATGCACTATCAATTCTCTGCACTGCCCTTTGACTTATCTACTGCGCCCAGGGTCTTCACAAAGTGCCTGGCACGAGTAATTGCATTTTGCAGACAGAAAGGAATTCAAATTTATCCGTACCTGGACGACTGCCTGATTCAAGCAGAGAGCAAGGACATTCTTCTAAAGCATCTGGCGTTCGTAAAAAAGTTGCCTGGGGTACACAGTAAATGAAAAGAAATCAAAACTAGTGCCCTCACAAGAGATGATATTCCTGGGTGCCAGCCTGAACACAACGGCCCAGATGGCTTTTCTCACGCCAGCCAAGCAAGGACAACTGACTCAATGCTTTCAATTGATGGCAACAAAGAATCAACTCCCTGCAAGAAAAATTCTGCAGGCCTTGGGTTATATGGCATCTTGCATACTACTAATTCCATATGCCAGACTGCATACGAGGAAACTACAATGGTACCTAAAGAGTGTATGGTCTCAACACTGTCAAAGTTTGGAAACAGTTATACCACTAATTCCTTGCCTTCAACAGGAGTTTCGATGGTGGGCTCAAGCTTGTCACCTCAACAAGGGACAGCCTTTTATTCAACCCACAGCCAGGCAAACACTGACAACAGATGCATTGGATTACGCCTGGGGAGCACACATGGCTGGAAAATGTATTCAGGGCAAGTGGCCCGCAGAACAAATGCATCTTCACATCAATCAAAAAGAGATGCTACCTGTACAAAATGCCCTTTATAGCTTTCAAGGACCTGCTGCATCCAGGACAACTATTACTAGAGACAGACAACACCACAGTTATGTGGTACATAAACAAGCAAGGGGGCACACACGCCTACCCCCTCTGCAGACAAGCCATGACCTTGTGGAACACCGCTTTAGACTACCAAGTTCATCTGCAAGCACAATTCCTGCCAGGAGAGAAAAACACACTGGCAGACGACTTAAGCAGAAATATCATGGATCCCCGCGAATGGGAATTGAACCCACAAATATTCAGAATGATATCACAAAAAATGTTGGCGCCCGGACATAGATCTGTTTGCATCCCCAATGAACTGCCAGTTACAGAAATTCTCCACAAGGAGTTACCATCCACAAGCATGGAAAGTGGATGCCCTCTTATTCAGCTGTAAAAACCTGCAAGTATACGCTTTCCTACCTCTACCTCTCCTTCCAAAGATACTCGTAAAAGCCAGGCAAGAAGAGCCAAAGATTATCCTGATTGCACCAAACTGGCCATGCCAGCACTGGTACCCAATCTTAAAGAACTTGGCACAAGAACCACCATGGATTTTTCCTCATATCCCTCATTTGCTGACTCAGCACAACAATCAGATATTTCACAGCCAGCTAAAGACCTTAAACCTAGCTGCATGGAAAAATTCCTTAGTCAAGCAAGCCATGCCTCTCTCCAAAGCGGTTATGGATGTCATTCTGGAGGCCAGAAGGCCTAGTACCAGGAAAGCCTATTCGGATAAATGGAAGAGATTCTGTGCCTGGAACCAGGCTCACAGCCTTGACCCTCTTGTCCCAAACATTCTTCAGATTCTACAATATTTAACTGAGATGCTGGACAAGGGCCTCTCCTTTTCATCCAAGATCCACGCCTCTGCCATTTCTGCTCATTACAACATGGATCCACCAATTTTTCTCCAACCCTTTGCTCAAACAGTACCTCAGAGGGGCTAAAAACATAAGCCTGCCCCGTAGAGCACTTACTCCAACTTGGGACCTCAACTTTGTTTTGGAAAAATTAACTTTACCTCCTTTTGAGCCAGCTAACACAGCAGAATTAAAATATATCTCTTGGAAAACTGCTCTGCTACTGGCAATAACATCAGCACGAAGAGTTTCAGAATTACAGGCACTAATGGCAGTGGAACCTTTCCTCATTTTCCACCAGGACAGTCTGTCTTTAAGGACTAACCCTACGTTTATACCAAAGGTGGTATCAAGTGTGGCTCTAAACCAAACAATTCACTTGCCAACTTTTTTATCCAAAACCACAGAATAAAGGGAAGAGACTACTGCATTCTTTGGACATTCACAGGCAGTTGTGCTTCTACTTGGACAAAACCAAAGCTTTCAGAAAATCTGAGCAATTATTGGTAGCATATGCTGCAGGAGCACAGGGAAAAGCCATTTCAAAACTGACCATTTCTAAATGGATAGGACATTGTATACGTTTCTGCTATACACACCATGGGAAACCTGTACCTAGCAGCATTAGATCTCACTCCACCAGGGCAACAGCCACTTCAACTGCCTCCCTCAGAGGAGTACCTACAAAGGATATTTTGGAAGCAGCAACATGGAGTTCTGTGCATACCTTCACCAAGCCTTACCATTTGCCTTTATACTCCAAATCCAGAGTTAGCTTCGCCACTGCTGTGCTGCAGGGCCTTATAGCCACCCCTAATGCATTATAGAATCAGCCACCGTACCTCAGCTTTGGGATTCCACCCAAGTGTAATGACTGCAGCAGTGTAACACGAACATATCTACATTTATGGTAGGTACAAAACTGTACTGTTAGAGTGTAAACACTGCTGCAGTCTAGGTTACCCTCCCTCCTTCCCCTCTTACTTGCTGGTACATACCTATGTCTTCTACCCTTTACCACCTATGGAGTATTTGCTGGTAACTGAAAATTGTTGTTTGCTTTTCTTATGTATACTTTACTAGCAGTTTGAATTGCCTACCTATTTGGGGGCACCTGACATCTGGGGCAAGAAAAACTGAAGAAAATAGCGTTGGCTACATCTTGTATACCCCTGTCGCACTGACGTCAGGGAGGAGGTGACTGCAACCAACGCCGGACCAAGACTTTGGAACTCGGGCCTACTGGGGAACCGCCTGACGGCAGGATAACCCAAGTGTAATGACTGCAGCAGTGTTTACACTCTAACATCTACATTTATGGTAGGTACAAAACTGTACTTTATGTAGTCCAATCTCTCCTACATTCTTACCCGTCGGTTCGGAGCCGAATGTCTGCTCCGACTCGGCCATACTTTAGCTCAAAGTCTTTCTATTGGCTGGGCTAAGATGGTATCCCATGCTGCACTGCTCTCTATCCCCAGATCTCATTTGCCGCTCGTGTAGCTCTGATGTGGTCTCGCTGTTGACTGTGGCTAAGTACCCTTTCTTCTTTATAGCAGAGAAGTTTTTTGCAAAAAAAAAAAAAAAAAAAAAAAAAAAAGCTATTTTCATAGCTATTTGTGTATCTGAACTGTGTTGTGGAAAAGTTGTTTTTTCTTTTAGTGTGTTCTTGTGGTATCCCACCAGCTGTTTCCAACGGGCTAGGCCCGTTTCAGTTAGAGGACCTAGTCTGTCCCCTTGCTTACCTTGTGTGCTAACTTTTTTCCCTTGGGCTAAAACCATTTAAATTGGAGGATTTAGTCATCTCCCTTGTACTTGTGTCTAGGACCGTTTTAGTTAGAGGTCTTTGTGGTGTACTGTTTGTTGGTTCTGTTCCCGCGCTTGTGGCAGATTGACCGTTGGTCTACTTGTTGAGTTAGTGCGTTTGTGGTAACTGTCTAAAGATGTTAAGGAGCATAAGCCCTCAGGCTTTAAGAAGTGCACCAAGTGTAGTTATAAGATGTCCATCATTGATGGACGCTCTGTGTGTACTGTCTGGGAGCGATTCAACTCCAGGAATCGTGTAGTTTTTGTTATGCTTTTAGTCCGCATGTTCTTCAGGAAAGGAAGAACAAATTGATTTTGAAGGGACGTCTGAAACCCTCTTTCGAGGAGGGGTTGGAGAGTGCTTCCAGCTCTGTCTTCTCCATCAAAAGCTAAATCTTCCAAGGCTAAAAAGCGATCCCCGGCTCCATCAGTTTCATCGGAGCCGCCGGAGAAAACAGCTAAATCTTCAGGGACATCCTATGCTCCATTGTCCTTGGGACCGCAGGAAGTGTCGGTGTCTATGGAACCTGTTTCGGCTCAGATTTTCTTGGAGCCTGTTCGGAGCCGGTCACCTAGCATTAGGCCGATATCTCCTCCTTACAGGTCTCCTTCAAAGAGGAGGTCTCTATCTCCTTCCCTATCCTCCAGGGCCTTATCAGATGTGGACATCGATAGAGTGGTGCAGAGAGGTGCAGAGACTTCTTCAGTCACAGAAACTGGCAAAATTGTTTTCGGCTCCGACCCATTCTGCTCCAGAGCCGGTCCCTCTACCTACATCGATAATTCGTCTTCCGAGCGCATCGAAACAGAGAGGTGCAGAGACTTCTTCAGTCACAGAAACTGGCAAAATTGTTTTCAAAAATAAAAAAACCAAACCTGGGAATTTTTAGTTGTTGGGTAAAATTTTTCCCCCCCATAAAAACCCAAAAAAAGGGAGGGTTTCCTTTTTCCTTTTCCAGGGGTTTTGGAAAAAAAAGGTATTTTCCTTTTTTGGGCTGGTTCCCTTCCCCCGGGGTCCCCTTTTCCAAGGGGGGGGGGGGGGGGGGGGGGGGAAAAAAAAAACAAAAAAAGAAAAAAAAAACCAATTTTTTTCTTCCTCTGGATGGCATCATCCCTGTTCTCCTTAAACTGTTGTCCAACTGGGCAGTCATTTCTGAGGTCTGTGTGTGCAGACATCACATTTATGGCCCTGCATGTGACATCCCACATACCTTACAGCATTCAGGCTTGAGCTTTTGCATAGGAGCCGGACATTCGGGTCGCCTGAGGTGGAGGATCCCTATAAGTGAGAATACTGCAACATGGAAGAGAAGGACATCTATGCTTATGGTAAGATTTTACACAACTAATCTTTCTGGGCCTGTAGTGAAGATGCCAACATGTGGTCAGATTTAGTCAAGGATGAGGACATGAAGGTTGGAGTACTAGCATAGGCTAGGTTGGGAAGGACCAGGTTGAGGGTGTTGGAGCCTGTACTGGGTAGTGTTAAAATTTTGTTCAGTGCACTGTTACTAAGAGTCTCAGAAACGGTGAGTCTGCATTTGGAGCATTTCTCCCAAGGCCTTCTCTGAAAGTGGGCACTGTGTGACTTTCCTGGTAAACAAATGTTAAGTAAATAAAATAACTATTTATTTTTAAAGGTGCAAGTGTGCCAGTCGATGGTTGGGTAATTGAAGTCCCATAGCAAGAGGGTATTTGGTTAGATGTTTAATGCTTCAGTCATGTTATGGTAATTTCCATGATGATTGGTAGACATTGATGGGAACCTGTAGCTAATTACGAAGTAGATGGAGCTCCTGGAAATTCAAATCGCCTTTAGCAGTCCAAGTTAGTGTCATGGGTAATTTGATTTGAGATTTTAGTGTTCTTAACAAGTACATATACTCCCCCGCAGTTACCCATGTGCTAAATCCTGATATAGAGGAAGTGTTATCATTGTACTGAAACAATTTCTCAGTAACTACATAAATATGAATGAGATACAGTTGCAAGAAGGTGTCATCTTCTGGTATCTTTCTATTTCCACTCCTTGCATATAGTGTCCCCATGTTGTTTTCTGACTTGATTTGAGTCTGTTGCATAACAATGTCCTGTAGGTAGACTCTCCCAGAAAAAGGCATTATGGGGGTAGCCAATGCTTTAGGCAGTATGCGGGTGCCTTAGAGTGACAGGTGTAAGCTGTCCCTGGCAAAACAGGAGATTGTGTCCACCGTTCCAGCCCAGACTGGCACATAAGTGGTGGTATTGGGATTCTTATGTTTTCTTGTCTTATCTAGGCATCATTACTGATGAAAACAAGATACTACAAGTGTGTCTTTCCTGCGTGTAACATGTGTACAAAGTTCCATCATGTCTCTGTATGTCCCTGTGAATGGGGCATCTCTAGTCATTCACTTCTGCATGGTGTACCTCTAGGTCATACTTGTCTGGCTTAAAGGTCCTTGGGTCCCTTGTAATGTGTCTGATCCTGACATCAGATAAGTAGCTTACTGTCACCCTGATTCCAGTCTGCCGAGTGTGGAGTCTGTATGCCTTATTCTAGAGTCATCTATGACAAAAACATTTCCTTGTGTGAAAGCAGATTAAGTGGGCTTTATGGGCTTAATCCTGCTTTCCTTGTGAGTCTTGTGTAAGCTATGTGGAATTGCAGTATGTGTGAGTGGAGAAGGAAGTTGGTATTGCTTTGTGTGCTATAGGCTGGGATATTTTAGGTTCTATTCTAGGAGATTGACAGTTTTTTTTTTTCTTTTTTTTCTTTATTAGAGCCATGACTTTTGCTGAAACAGTAGTGTACTATGATTGATGTAATGTTGTAGAAATGTAATATTTAGCAATAGTGGATGGATGTGAATAGTTTGCCTCTGTTTCACTCGATTTATAGCGCCAGTGAGAATTTCAAAAGCATAGGGGTTTGCTGCGTTAGAACATTTTAATACAACCAGACTCGCCACAGATGGGTTGAGAACAGACTGCTGAGCCATGTTGCCAGAGAGTGGAGGACTGGGGTAGCGTAGTTTTCTGGGGTTGGAGAGAGATTGCTAAAGGTAGAGTCCCTACGGTTTGTCTGAGATTTGGAATGCATAACTAGGCTAAAAAAAGTTTTTTTGTGGTTGTTGGAGTACAGACCTATGAGCCTGTTTAGAGTGATACTCCTGACATTAGTTTAGAAGGTAGCTGTGTCCGTACTTGGTGAAAAGACAGAATTTGCTACTTAGTACTTACAGCTTTGAAAGCCGGCACAAGACTTTTTTTTTTTTTTTTCCCACCTGTAGCTAGTAGTACATGGAGCAGATAAAGCTCTGTGTACTACAAAGAATTACGACACCTTCGCTGATCATAGCCTTAAGTTGTGTTCTGAACATGGATGCAAAGATTCACCTCATGAGCTTCACTCTTCAGGTTAATTTCTTGGCATCCTTGTCTCGAATTCATAACCAGCAGGTTTTTATCACTGACCCAGTCATAATCTTGTATACTCTATCTCTTGTAACTATTGCTTATAGACTTACACTAACACTTTTTGACAATGTCCATTTTTGACAATTAATGTCCACAACTAACATTGTTATGCCTAAAACTTCCTTTTCTACCTCCTAAAGTGTGCACTACCCAAGCTTCGATGTGAATGTTTATTCGTATTTAACAATGTATGATGTTCATCGTGTTACACTGTTGCAGTCATTACAATTGGGTTATCCTGCCGTCAGGCGGTTCCCTAGTCGGCCTGAGTTCCAAAGTCTTGGTCCGGTGTCGGTTGCTGTCGCCTCCTCCCTGACGTCAGTGTGACAGGGGTATATAAGATGCAGCCAACGCCATTTTCTTCAGTCTTTCTTGCTGCACGGTGCCTGAAGCAAAAGCAGTTCGCAAGTGCCGGTCGGCCGACTCCTGAGATTTTCATTCCGAATCCAGAACCAGTCTTCTACAAAGCTAAGTACCCCGTTGGGGAAACTTTTTCTTGCCTCAGACCGATGTCAGTAAAAGTTAATAACTGTATTTCTTGTGGGAAGCAAATACCTCCTAAGGATTTCCATTCCAATTGTATCCCATGCCTAGGCCCAGACCACGACGCCACTGGTTGTCTATTTTGTGCTAGGTTTAACAAGTGCACTATTAAACTTCTGTCTGATTTTGCCCAAAATTATTTTGTCAGAAAATTCAACTACACCATGCCGTCAGAACTTCCGACCGGAATACATAAAAAGCGAAAAGACAAGGACAGGCATCTGAGGCCCAAAACTGACAATGAGGCCTCTTCTAGGCCTGTCGCAGGTTCTCCGGTCTTCAGCGAGGTGCCTTCGCAGCCCCTGACGACCGCTTCTGCAGAACCACAGGCCGCCTCCGACTCCCACTTGGAGCTGGCTGGGCCTTAGGATGCACAAGTTTTTCAGCCTACCGAAACTAACCCTTCAGAGGGAACCGAAGTAGCTGAGCAATCCACAGCTGCAGAGGGTGTTTTCAGACCTACTCAGTTAAGCATTAAACCCTCTGTTAAGTCTAAGCCTCCCTTATAAACAAAGAAACAAATTCAGCATTCTCCAGGACAGGCCTCCATGCCTAAGAAACAAATGCTCAAAATGGCCGAAGACTTAATCACCCTGATCAGGGGGTCCCACCCCCCACCTGATAAAAGGCCCAGACAGGATGCAGACTATGAATCCTCCAACCAGATGTCCATTTCTTCAGATTCATCTTCAGACCTAGGATATTCTTTACCCCCTTATTAGGATTCTGATGCTGAGGAATCAATTCCATCAGCCTCTCCGCCTGAGGACTACTTTGGGGAAACCTTGCATACCATGAGGGAGCATTTCCATTGGGAAGGCCAGGATTACTCAGAATCCAAGAAAAGGCTCAGAGACTTCCTTTTATTACCTCAACACAGACCTCTTGCTATTCCACCAGTGTTAGATATTGTGGATGATGTGTATACTGAATCCAGCTTCAATCCTGACTCCTTACCTCCAGCCCCAGTTAAACCTGATAGATATTAGTGTCCCCTGACTCTCACAAATTTCTGTATAAAAGTCCTGTTGCTGACCCTGAAACCCTTTCTCGGGGACCAAAAGGGATTAAGGCCTCATCAGCAAAAAACCCAGTTTCCTCTGACAGAGATTCCAGAGCTTTAGATGGGAAATTAAAGTATACACGTCTGCAACTTTAGCAATGAGAGCCTTAAATTGCCAGTTTCACATGCTAAAATATCAGCAATTTTTGATGACTCGGTTGAAACAAAAAATGCTTCCAGATTCAGATCCTCCTAATTTTAAAGAAATGCAGGATTTATTACATGCAGCTGAACAAGTGGGAAAACATACTTTGCAATGTGGTTTTGATTCTTTAGAGGCCTCCTGTAGAGCAGCAGTTACAGGCTCAGTCATTAGAAGACATGCTTGGTTAAAAGAACATACCTTACCAGATGATGATAAAGCAAAATTATTGGAAACACCTTTGCAGCGGGATGTTTTATTTGGAGTCAGGCAGAAGAGGTATTAAAGAAGATGGAGGATAAGGCAAAATCTATGCAAACTGTGAAGGATTTCTTACAGGTTCAGCCTCATCGATTTTAGCAGAAATTGGCCAACAAAGAATTGGTCCTTTCCAGTTACAGACATACCTCCAAAGGGGCAGATACAGACGTCCAGGAGGTAAAGGTCAACCACAAGGTCCTTACAGGCCTCGACAATGGGGTGCACCAGGCCAGAAAGAAGGGGAAGACAGGCCCCAACCATACAAAAAGCAGCCTCAATAACTTCCCACTACAGCTGCCACAGCTGCCAAACAACTCTCTTGGCAGCCCCCTTAGGAGGAAAGCTGGCACTTTTCTATCACAATTGGCATTGGATCACCAAAGACAAATGGCATTGGATCACCAAAGACAAATGGGTTCTCAACATTTTACCTCAAGGGTACAGGTTCCACTTTCACACTCTGCCAAGGTTAATGCCAAATCTGCCACCAAATCAATGGGCAGAGGCTCAAAAACAAATTACAGCACTGATGGACATGAGAGCTTTTCAAAAGGTACCACCACAGGAGCAAGGACAATGATTTTACTCAAGACTCTTTCTGGTTCCCAGAAAGGACAAAGCCTGGAGGCCCATTCTGGATCTTTCTTCTCTAAACATTTACCTGGATGTTCCGAAATTCAAAATGTTGATACTGCAGCAGCTTCTTCCCTTGCTGGGCAAGAAAGCTTGGCTCGTAACTTTGGACCTGAAGGAGGCATACCTGCATGTCCCTATCAGGCAAAACTGCAGAAGATACCTCAGATTTTTAGCAGGTTCAATGCATTACCAATTCTCTGCACTGCCCTTTGGCTTATCTACTGTGCCCAGTGTCTTTACAAAATGCCTGGCACCAGTAATTGCATTTTGCAGACAAAAAGGAATTCAAATTTACCCATACTTGAACGACTGCCTTATTCAAGCAAAGACATTCTTCTAAAGCATCTGGCATTTGTAAAAAGATTGCTAATTTGCCTAGGGTACACAGTAAACAAAAAGAAGTCAAAACTTTTGCCCTCACAAGAGATACTATTCCTGGGTGCCAGCTTAAATACAACGGCCCAGATGGCTTATCTCACGCCAGACAAGCAAGGACAACTGACTCAATATTTCCAATTGATGGCAACAAAGACCCAACTCCCTGCAAGAAAAATTCTGCAGGCCTTGGGTTACA
Organism: Protopterus annectens; assembly: GCF_019279795.1. Classification (NCBI taxonomy): domain Eukaryota; kingdom Metazoa; phylum Chordata; order Ceratodontiformes; family Protopteridae; genus Protopterus; species Protopterus annectens. The sequence goes on along the minus strand of NC_056744.1, from coordinate 464,905,895 downwards.
TGGCATCTTGCATACTGCTAATTCCATATGCCAGACTGCACATGAGGTAACTACAATGGTACCTAAAGAGTGTATAGTCTCAACACTGTCAGTTTGGAAACAGTAATACCACTTATTCCTTGCCTTCAACAGGAATTTCGATGGTGGGCTCAAGCCTGTCACCTCAACAAGGGACAGCCTTTCACTCAGCCCACAGCCAGGCAAACACTGACAACAGATGCATCGGATTACGCCTGGGGAGCACACATGGCAGGAAAATGTATTCAGGGCAAGTGGCCCGCAGAACAAAGGCATCTTCACATCAATCAAAGAGATGCTAGCTGTACAAAATGCCCTTACAGCTTTCAAGGACCTTCTGCATCCAGGACAACTACTACTAAAGACGGACAACACCACGGTTATGTGGTACATAAATGGGGCACTCATTCTTATCCCCTCTGCAGACAAGCCTTGACCTTGTGGAATACAGCTCTAACCTATCAGGTTCATCTGCAAGCATAATTCCTGCCAGGAGAGAAAAACACACTGGCAGACTACTTAAGCAGAAACATCGTGGATCCGCACGAGTAGAAATTACATCCACAAATATTCCGAATGATAACACAAAAATGGTGGAGCCCGGACATGGATCTGTTTGCATCCCCAATGAATTGCCAGCTACAGAAATTCTGCACAAGGACTTGCCACCCACAAGCATGGAAAGTGGATGCCCTCTCATTCAGCTGGAAAAACCTACAAGTATATGCTTTCCCACCACTACCTCTCCTTTCAAAGGTACTCCTAAAAGCAAGGCAAGAAAAGCCAAAGATGATCCTGATTGCCCAGACTGGCCATGCCAGCACTGGTACCCAATCTTAAAGAACTTGGCACAAGGTCCACCCTGGATTTTGCCTCGAATCCCACATCTTCTGACTTGGCAAAACAATCGGATACTTCACAGCCAGCTCAAGACTTTAAACCTGGCTGCATGGCAGATTCCTTAGTCAAGCAAGCAATGCCTTCCTCCAAAGCTGTTATGGATGTCATTCTGGAGGCCAGAAGGCCTAGCACCAGGAAAGCCTATTCGGATAAATGGAAGAGATTCTGTGCCTGGAACCAGGCTCACAGCCTTTACCCTCTTGTCACAAATATTCCTCAGATACTACGATACTTAACTGAGATGCTGGACAAAGGCCTCTCCTTTTCATCCATCAAGATCCACTCCTCTGCCATCTCTGCTCATTACAACACAGATCCACCAATTTTTTCTAATCCTTTGCTCAAACAGTACCTCAGAGGGGCTAAAAACATAAGACTGCCCCGTAGAGCACCAACTCCAACTTGGGACCTCAACTTCGTGTTGGAAAAATTAACCTTACCTCCTTTTGAGCCAGCTAACTCAGCAGACTTAAATATGTTTCTTGGAAAACTGCTCTGCTCCTGGCAATAACCTCAGCACAAAGAGTTTCAGAATTATAGGCACTAATGGCAGTGGAACCTTTCATCATTTTCCACCAAGACAGGGTGTCCTTAAGAACAAACACCACCTTTGGCATAAAAGTAGGATCAAGTGTGGCACTAAACCAAACTATTCACTTGCCAACTTTCTGTCCAAACCACAGAGTAAAGGGGAGAGACCTCTGCATTCCTTGGTTATACACAGGCAGTTACGCTTCTACTTGGACAAAACGAAAGCTTTCAGAAAAACTGAGCAATTGTTTGTAGCATTTGCTGAAGGAGCACAGGGAAAAGCCATTTCAAAGCAGACCATTTCAAAATGGATATAATGCTGTATACGTTTCTGCTATACACACCATGGGAAGACTGTTCCTAACAGCATTAGGTCTCATTCCACCAGGGCAACAGCCACTTCAACTGCCTACCTCAGAGGAGTACCTACCAAGGGCATTTTGGAAGCAGCAACTTGGAGTTCTGTACATCCCTTCACCAAGCATTACCATCTGCCTCCCCTAATGCCTTATACAACCAGTCACCCTACCTCAGCTTTGGGAGTCTACCCAAGTGTAATGACTGCAGCAGTGTAACACGATGAACATAGTACAGTTTTGTATCTACCATAAATGTAGATGTTGGAGTGTATACACTGCTGCAGTCTAGGTTACCCTCCCTCCTTCCACTCTTGCTTGCTGGTACTTACCTACCTTCTACCTAAGCCTTCTACCCTTTGCTACCTATGGGGAATATTTGCTGGTAATTGAAAGTTTTCGATTGCTTTTCTTATCTGTTTTATTAGCAATTTGCATTGCCTACCTTTTCGGGGGCACCTGACATCTGGGGCAAGAAAAACTGAAGAAAATGGCGTTGGCTGCATCTTCTATATCCCTGTCGCACTGACGTCCAGGAAGCAGTGACCGCAACCGACGCTGGACCAAGACTTTGGAACTCTGGCCGACTGAGGGACCACCCGACTGCAGGATAACCCAAGTGTAATGACTGCAGCAGTGTATACACTCTAACATCTACATTTATGGTAGGTACAAAACTGTACTTTCCACCCAGTCAAAGGGATTCCGCAGCTTCAGAGGTTTCAAAGCTACTAGAAAAAGGAGCCATCCAACGTGTCCCCTCAAACCAGATCGGATTAGGGACTTACTCCAGATTCTTTTTGGTGCCGAAAAGGACAGGGGACCTGAGACCCATTTTTGATCTCGGTCGATTGAACACCCATGTACAAAAGTCTAAGTTCCGAATGGTCATGTTGCAATCTATTCTTCCATTGTTGGGAAAAGAAGTGTGGATGTGCTCCATCGACCTCAAGGATGCTTACTACCACAAAAAGGTTGACAGGGCATCCAGAAGTCACCTACACTTTCAGCTGGGAGCCAGTCGCTTTCAGTTTCGAGCCCTGCCCTTTGGTCTCACCACAGCCCCCAGGGTGTTTACCAAATGCATGGCAGTGGTGACTGCTCACTTGAGACGTCGGGGATTCCAAGTGTTTCTGTACCTGGACCACTGGCTCCTTACTGCCACCACCAGGCATCTGCTACTTCAGGCCAGAGACACTACTATCAACCTATGTCAACAGTTTGGCCAGAGACACTACTATCAACCTATGTCAACAGTTGGGCATCATCTTGAACTGGGAAAAATCTGTCTTGTTGCCCTCGCAGCATGTCACCTTTATAGGCGCCGAATTCGACACAGTCCTCATGCAGGCATTTCTACCACAGGAAAGAATCAGTGTCCTACAACAACAGATTTACGCCTTGCTTCCTCTGAGAAGATTGAAGGCAAGATTGGTCCTCCAATTGTTGGAGACGGTGGCTGCTACAATTGTTAGTCCCCCTGGCAAGGTTACATATGAGGCTCCTTCAGTGGCTACTCTTCGCCCAGTGGTCTCTTCAACATCTTCCACTTTCTCTCCCTATTCTACTCAGACAGGTGCAAACAAGATCTCAGTTGGTGGCTTCACACCAACAACCTCAATGCGGGAAATCCCTTCGTTCCTTCGCCTCCGGTTGCCACAGTGACCACGGATGCCTCCCAGATGGGGTGGGGGGGCATTATCTAGACAGGGCAGTCCAAGGCACGTGGCAAGAGGGCAGTCCAAGGCACGTGGCAAGAGCACGAGGTGCATCTGCATATCAATGTCCTGGAGATGAGCAGTGCTACTAGCATTGCAAGCACTTCAGAGCTTTCTTCTTCTCTGGACTATTGCAATCCACTCGGACAATATGTCAGTGGTATGGTATCTGAACAAACAGGGAGGAACCAAGTCGTACCTCCATTGCAGAGAGGCCATGCGAGTGGCAGTGGGCAGTGTCTTCCCAATGTTTTCTGGTAGCAACGCACATTCCGGGGAAGTCCAGTGTGATCGCAGACAGGCTAAGGAGAGCTATTCTGATGCCTCATGAGTGGTCCCTGAACGGTCAAGTTGCGGAGCAGATTTTCTGCAGGTGGGGTCAGCCTTGCTGCAACTTTTTTGCCAGCCCCCTCAGTGCCAAATGCAGCAGCTACTTCACCCTTATCAGCTACTTCACCCTTATCCCCCCTCAGGGGGAGTCGCCCAGGGACACACTAGTCCATGATTGGCCCTCCGGTCTACGATATGCCTTCCCTCCGGTTCCTTTGCTGTCAAAAGGTTATTCAGAAAGCGCAATCCTTGGGAAGCAAAATGATTCTGATTTGCTCTACACTGGCCTCATCAAATTTGGTTCCCCTTTCTCCCTCCCTATCTAATGGATGTTCCTTGGATTCTGGACCCACAACCAGACTTACTGACTCGCATGTCAGGGCAGCTCCATCCCTGTCTTCGGACCCTCCAGTTGACAGCTTGGCTACTCCACTTCCGTCATTAGTTAGGCTTCACCATTTTTCGCCGGAGGTGGTTCATATTCGATCTTCCTCTCATAGGCCTTTGACCAGGAAGATTTATTACAGCAAATGGAAGAGATTTTCCATCCGGACACATGCCAAACAGATTGACCCTTGCACAGCTCCAATCTCATCAGTATTGGAGTTCCTTTCTATGCTTTTCAACCAGGGATCAGCTGCCGCAACCATTAAAGTCTAGTTGGTGGCGATTTCTACCTGTCATGTCACAGACGAACCTAGTATAATGGCACATACTCTGCAAGGCTTTCCTGAAAGGCACTTTGTTGCTTCATCCTCCTGTCTCTGATCCTATTATGCCTTGGGACTTTAACTTTGTTCTACAGGGTCTTACTTCACCCCCCTTTGAGCCTGCAGCCACTTGTGATTTAAAATTCTTAACTTGGAAGACTGTCTTTTTGGTAGCCATCACGTCAGCCAGACATGTTTCGGAGCTTCAGGCTTTATCAATCAAACCATCTTATTTGATTTTTCATAAGGACAGGGTTTATATCGGACCGAATCCTTCCTTTCTTCCCAAAGTAGCCTCGATTAGTAACCTTAACCAATCCATTGAATTACCAGTGTTTTTTCCTCAGTTCTCGAACAAGGCAGAATTCAAATTTCATCAGTTGGATGTGCACAGACAATTACGATTTTATTTGCACAGAACGAAGGACTTCAGAAAATCTGATCAGTTTTGTTTCATTTTCGGAAAATGCAATTGGGTCTCCTGTTTCCAAAGTCTCGTTGTCCAGGTGGATTTCTAGTTGCATTTCTTTCATTTATAGTTCAGGGGGAAGAGATTTACCATTCCGAGTGAAGGCT
>NC_056744.1:464838256-464895756 GCF_019279795.1 Protopterus annectens | reverse complement strand
GTGAGTATTTCTATTCTAAGACTGCTTTTTTTTGCAGTGACAGTTTTGTTTTCATGCAAAATGGACCGTGACAGCAGACAGTAATTTATTGGGGTTAAGGAATGGATTGCAGAGTTGCCGAAATCATTATTCCCTATGCACCAAATATTAGTAAGATGTTCTTCGTGTTTCACTGTTGCAGTCATTACATTTGGGTTACCTGCCTGCAGGTAACCCTCAGCCGGCCTGAATATCAAATCTTGGATTCCTGTGTCGGATGCTGTCTCTTCTTCCATGACGTCAGGTCGTCAGGGGTATAAAACATGCAGCCAATGCCATTACATCAGTCTTTCTTGCTGTGCAGTGCCCAAAGCAGAAGCAGTTTGCAAGTGCCGGTCCACCTACTCCTGAAATTTTCATTTTTGAGTTTCAGAACCGAAGTTTTCAGAAAAGCTAAGTACCCCGTTTGGGATCCCTTTTATTTGCTCTTAACCAATTTCAGTAAAAGTTAACAGTTGTATTACCTGTAGAAAACAAATACCTCGGATCTTCATTCGTACTACGTTCCTTGCTTAGGCCCAGACCACGACATCCCTCGCTGTCGGTTTTGTGCCTTATTTAACCCCCAAACTATTCATTGTCTGTTTCTTTTTGCAGCAAATTATTTTGGTACTCTGTTAAACTATCCAGAAATGGCTTCAGCAAGCGAAATGGCTTCAGTAAGCCGTCCGACTACCGACATTCCGAAAAAACATGAAGACCAGAGGCAGACTGCATAGGTCCAAAGCTAGAGGCAGACTGCATAGGTCCAAAGCTGCCGACAACACTTCCGTTAAGCTAGTTGCCAGTTCGCCGATACTACAGTGAGGCGCTTTTGCAGCCCCTGACACCCGCTACTTCAGATTCGCAGGCCTCTACTGAGGCCCATTCAGAGTCTGGTATGCCTTGAGATGCTTCTTTGACTATGGAACCTGCGGATGAATCTACCTTGGATGGGTCCGGAGCCACTGTGCAGGCACTGGCTTCTGAGGGTGTATTCAGGCCTACTGACTTGCATTTCAAACTGACACCATCTTCTTCAAGGCCTAAAACTCGACCCATGCCTAGAAAACCGACATCCAAACCGAATGGTTAAGCCTATATGCCTAAAAAACAAATAATGGCTGAAGACCTTATTACTTTAATTAGGGTTGCCAGTCTTCTACCTCTGAGACCTAGAACTGAGTTTCCTTCTGATTCTTCTTATCAGGATTCTGAAATCTGTTTCTTATGATCTACCAGGATTTGCCCTTATCTACCTATGAGGATTCTGATGCAGAGGATTCCATTCCCTCTGCTTTCCCTCCAGAAGATTTTTCTTTTGGTGAAACCTTGCACACTCTTAGGGAGCATTTCTGTTGGGAAAGCCAGGATTACTCTGACTCCAAAAAGAGGCTTGGGGAATTCTTACTCCTCCCTCAACACAGGCCTTTAGCTATCCCTCCTGTCCTGGACATTGTAGATGATGCCTTCTTGGAGTCTAGCCTGGCCCCAGACACTTTACCTCCAGCTCTCAGGAAGCCTGATGGGTTTTAGAGTACCGGACTCATAAGTTCCGCTTCAAGAATCCTACTGCGGACCCAGAGACCATTTCCCAAGGACCTAAAGGCATTAAGGATACTACTGCCAAAATCCCTACCCCCTATGATAGAGATTCCAGGGCCTTGGACATATGGGGTAAGAAGGTATACACTTCTGCTACTTTGGCCATTAGGGCCTTAAACTGCCAGTTTCATATGTTAAAGTATCAGCAGCATATTATGGGACTACTTAAACAGAAAATGATGTTGATTCCTGACTGTGCTGAAAATAAAGAATCACAGAATTTAATGCATTCTGCTGAACAAGTTGGTAAACGTACTTTGCAATGTGGTTTTTGACTCTCTAAAGCATCTTGCAGGGCTGCTGTCACTGGGTCTGTACTTGGAAGGCATGCTTGGCTTAAGGAGCAAAATTTTCCAGATCATGTTAAAGCAAAATTACTGGATGCTCCCTTAAACTAAGACTGCCTGTTTGGCAACAAAGCAGAAGTCGTCCTTAAAAAGATGGAGGAAAAAGCTAAATCTATGCAAACTGTTAAAGATTTCCTGCAAGTACAGCCTCCTAGATTTAGCAGGCATTGGTCTTCTAAGAATTGGTCCTTTCCTGTCTCTTCCAGGCCTTCACAGTCCAAACCCAGGAACAGTAGACCACCTATGCTACAGTCTCAAGGTACTCACAGGCCTAAGCAGTGGGGGGCTCCCACTTCCAAAGCTGTAAGTAGTAAGACACCCCCCTATGGAAAAATGTCACAATGACTTAACCTTAAACCTTCCAAGCCCTGCTCAACTGCCTGCTCCCTTAGGGGGAAAGATCGCCCTGCATGCAAAAAAAATGGGAACTCATTACCCAGAACAAATGGGTTTTAAATATACTCAGAAATGGCAATGAAAATAAACTGAACACAAAACCTGAAATGACCCCCAAACAGTCCAGAAGCAGTCCAAGTATTTGAAAACATGATCCAGTTGTAAACAACACGATCCAAGTATAAAAACACAACACTTTATTCCATTAAGCGCTTTTTGTATCACTGGTAGAAAGACTTCTTCAGATCACATGAGATTACACAAACACTGTGTTTATATCCTATCATTAATAGTGGTGCTCTCAACCTCCCTTATCAGTTCATCACATCAGTCAACTACAATTGTTAGTTAATTCATTAATTGATTTAACTTAATATGGGACCTTGTCCTAAAATACAATAAAATAAGACCACCATCTTAATATATTATATAGCTTAAATTAAATACAGTAAATTTATTAACAACAATAAATTTATTAAACTTCTGCTTAAAGGTATACTTAACAATATATTGTTTAAATAAATATTTTAAATACACTTACTAAAAGTCTGTTAATAAGCAGCACTAAATGTAAAATGGACCAGACTCATTACATAACTAAGACCTGAACTGTAAGGGAATGTGTTTGACTCTTGCATATTATTTAAAAATTCTAAAAAATGTACTTTTATAGTACTAAAATGTATATAGATTTTATAAGTAAATAAGTTCTCTTAAAAGAATCTAGTTTTAAAATACAGGCTATTGAAAAAATCCCATTCAGGCCAGGTGCATGGCAAGCACGGGTTAGTAATTGCAGGACAATTTCAGCTTTTCTAAAAGAAGCGAAGTTGGACCACTTCTCCCATCCTCCAAGACACTATCTATTGCTCTAAAGCCAAATGAGTGGTTTGGATGTTCACCCACATGTCTTCTGGCTAGTGAATTTTCCGGTTTACACTTTGATACCATAATGGTGTTCATAAATCTTCTCCTTGAGCTTCCTATCGGTTTTACCGATGTAAAACGCAGGTCATAATTTACATGAAGCTAAATAAACAGCGTCCTTAGAATTGCAATTAAATTTGCTTTTAGTACTGTACTCTGACCCATGTATAGAAAAATTCTGGCCTGTGTCAATGTATGGACAGTAGGGGCACATCTGACATTTACACATTCCTTTGGTATTGGAACAGTACAGTCTTCCCTTATTTTCTTCTAAAAGGTTCTTCAGGTTTTTTCCTCTTCTAAATACTGTTCTTGGTGGACCTTGGAGTTTACCAAATAAAATGTTGTCAGACCTAATTAGGTCCCAATTTTTGTTTGATGTTCATTATGTAGTAGCCATCCAAGCTATATGAAATAATGAAATTGGAAGGACCTACTGGGTCGCTTACATTAACATGTCCATCTAATGTAGTTGGTTGAATCACCTCACCCCCAAAATGAGTTGGTAAAACCCCCTCTTTCTTTTGTTTACTACTTCAACAGTTAAGTCCTTTACAAGCCGTTCAGGGTATCCTCTTATAAAACATTTCTTCAAGGTTCTCACATTCTATTAAAAAGTCCTCCTCATTTGACACCATACGGGCTGCCCTCACCAGCTGCCCCTTCACCACCAATCGTTTCTGGGGTAGAGGATGACCGAGGATGACAGCTGCTGAAGTACAAAAATGCATTGGAGTAGGTGTCCTTTCTAAATATTCTAGCAGTATAACAACTGTACTTCAAATCCTTCAAGTCAATATCCAAATAAGCTGTTCTGTCTGTGTTAAAAGTATGGGTGAACTTCAAAAAACCTGTTGTATTATTAAGGTATGACACTAACTGGGTAGCATTATTCTCATCTTCTTCCGTTTTAAATATAGTTTTCCAGGGATACAGATTCCACTTCCACACCTTACCAACCCCAAACGGTTGGCCAGACCTACCCCCAAAACAGTGGGCAGAGGCTCAACAGCAGTTTCTCTCTCTTCTAAGTATCAGGGCTATTCATCCTGTCACAACAGAAGAAAGGAACAAGGTTTTTACTCAAGACTTTTCCTGGTATCCAGAAAAGACAGCTCCTGGCATCCTATCCTGGACCTCTCTAGTCTAAACACCTTTTTGGTAATCCCAAAATTCAAAATGCTAACACTTCAACAGCTGCTTCCTATGCTAGGCAAAAATGCCTGGTTGGTAACCTTAGACTTAAAGGAAGCTTACCTGCACATTTCAATAAGGGAATCTTGCAGGAAATACCTACTCTTCAGAGCAGGCCATGCACTATCAGTTCTCTGCACTTCCCTTTGGCTTATCTACTGCGCCCAGGGATTTCACAATGTGTCTAGCTCCAGTCATTGCATTTTGCAGGCAAAGAAATATTCAAGTATACCCATACCTGGATGACTGTCTAATTCAGGCAGAAAACCAGGATGTGCTACTAAAATATCTGGTATTTGTAAAGAAACTTCTAACTTCGCTGGTGTACACCATAAACAAAAAGAAATCTCATCTAGTACCCTGCCAAGAAGTTGTATTTCTGGGAGCAAGCTTGAACACAACTTCCCAGATGGCTTGCATCACGCCAGAGAAACAAGTTTATTGACAGCCTACTTCAAACTACTGACCACAAAGACTAGCTGTTTGCAAGGAAAATCCTGCAAGCCCAGGGGTTCATAGCCTCTTGCATTCTTCTAATTCCATATGCAAGACTGCATTTGAGGAAACTGCAATGGCATCTAGAAAGCCTGTGGTGTCAACATTCTCAGGACCTGGAATAAATGATTCCTATCATTCCTTGCATAAAGACAGAGTTCCTTTGGTGGGAAGAGGCCTGCTACCATAACAAGGGGCTCCCATTCACTCTATCCCCTGCCACTCAAACCCTAACAGACGCATCAGACTATGCATGGGGGGATCACTTGGCAGGGCAGTGCATTCAGGGCAAATGGAACCAGAGTCAAATGCACCTGCATATCAATCAAAAAAAATGTTAGCTGTACAGAATGCTCTGACAGCCTACAAGGACCACATTCTTCCAGGACAATTATTGGTAAAGACTGACAACACCACTGTTGTGGTACATAAACAAGCAGGGAGGAACCCACTCATACCCTCTCTGCAGACTAGCCATGGCTCTGTGGAACAAGGCCTTGAGCTACCAAGTGCACCTACAGGCTCATTTCCTGCCAGGAAAGCTAAATACACTGGCAGACGACCTAAGCAGAAATCTCATGGACCCACACAAGTGGAGACTGGAAACAAAGATATATTCAACATGTTGAGAAACAAATAGGGGAGCCCGGAGATAGACCTGTTTGCCTCCCCCCAGAACTACCAATTGGACAAATTCTGCACAAGGACTCCCCACAAACAAGCTAGGAAAGTGGATGTCCTGTCCTTCACCTGGAAAAACCCATCAGTTTATGCCTTTTCCCCCTCTGCCTCTCCTCTCCAAGGTACTACTAAAGATCAAACAGGACAAACCAAGGACAATACTGATTGCACCAGACTGGCCACGCCAACACTGGTACCCCGTCTTGCGCAGTGTCACTACTGGCACCATGGCACCTACCTCAGACCCCTGCTCTGCTGTCTCAGCAGGAGGGCCAGATTTTGCACCCACAGCTTCAAACCCTGAACCTGGCAGCTTGGCTAATTGCCTGATCTCTCAATTATCATCCCTCAGTAAGCAAGTGATTGATGTCCTTCTGGAGGCAAGGAGGCCTAGTACTAGAAAATCCTGTGCTGAAAAATGGAAAAGATTCTGTTCCTGGAGCCAAACTCTGGGGAAGGGCACAGCAGCACCCAATTTACCTAAGATTCTACAATAGATGCTTCACAGGGGTCTTTCCTTTTTCTCCATCAAAATTCATGCCTCAGCCATTTCAGCTCATTATAATACAGAACCACCCCTCTTCTCTCATCCACTGCTGAAGCAATTCCTCCGAGGGGCCAAAAACGTTAGACCACCCAGGAGAGCCCGTACTCCAGCCTGGGACGTTAACTTTGTATTGGAAAAGCTCACTTTACCTCCCTTTGAGCCAGCTGCAAATGCAGAGTTGAAATTCCTTTCCTGGAAAACGGCCTTCCTTCTAGCCATTACTTCTGCAAGAAGAGTGTCTGAATTACAGACCGTCATGGCTGTGGAGCCTTTCATCATCTTTCATGCAGACAGGGTGTCCCTCAGGACCAATCCCTCCTTCATGCCCAGGGTGGTATCCAGTGTGGCCCTTAATCAGTCTATTCATTTGCCAACCTTTTCTAATCCACAGAACAAAGGGGAACAAATACTGCACTACTTGGATGTGCACAGACCACTTAGATTTTACTTGGACAGGACTAAACCTCTCAGGAAATCTGAACCGCTGCTGGTTGCATTTGCTGCAGGGGCAGAGGGGAAGGCCATTTCAAAGCAAACTATTTCTAAGTGGATAGGCCATTGCATTCATTTCTGCTATAAGCACCATGGAAAACCTACCCCAAAGCAGATAAGACCACATTCAACCAGGGCTGCATCTACCTCTACAGCCTTTCTCAGAGGTGTCCCTACCAGGGACATCCTAGAAGCTGCTGCCTGGAGTTCTGTACATACCTTCAAGCACTACCACTTGCCATTTTTCTCTAAATCTAGAGCTGACTTTGCCACTGCAGTTTTGCAGGGCCTTATAGCTGGTCCTAACGCTATCTAATTACCTCCTCCCATCCTTAGCTTTGGGAATCTACCCAAATGTGATGACTGCAACAGTAGAACACGAAGAACATAGTACAGTTGTGTACACTTACTATAAATGTAGATGCTAGAGTGTATTCACTGTTGCAGTCCTGGTTACCCTCCCTCCAGCCCCCTGACTTCTATTGACTATACCTCTATCCTTGTTTACTATGCTTAAAGCTTTTTGATGTATTTGCTTTTTTGTTGGAGGTGTAACCTTGTATGTAATTGCTTCCCATTATGGGGGCACCCGACATCTGGGGCAAAAAAAACTGATATAATGGCGTCAGCTGCATGCTTTATACCCCTGAGTACCTGACGTCATGGAAGATGAGACAGCAACTGACGCAGGACCCAAGACTTTGATAATCAGGCCAACTGAGGACTACTGCAAGCAGATAACCCAAATGTGATGACTGCAACAGTGAATACACTCTTAACATCTACATTTATGGTAAGTGTACACAACTGTACTTTCCTACTTTGGGTTCACTTGGTTCTTGCCCTGAAGAAACAAGTGGTGATAGGTCTCTTGCTTATGTGCAATGACTGGATCAGTTGAGCATCTGAGAGAATAGTGCTAGTGGTTATCCTAGGGATTATGACCAAAATAATGCAGTGGATTCACTGTTTTATGTTTTATTGCTACTGCAATTCTGTGCAGACACCACCCCCCCATATAAATGCTAGCAAAGTCATAGGCCTAGAAATTTTAGGGTCTGGCAGTTTCAGAAGACCACAGTCAGTATCAGAGTGGTTCCCAGTAGTTTTGATTCCATGTTGGACAGTCTTGGACAGGAAACAGTCCAGGGAAGATTCCTTCTCCATGTTTCAGCATGAAGAAGAATCTCCAGTGGTATATTGGTCAGGGAGATAGCCAAGAGGTTATGCAGTCTCATTCCAGACCCCTCCTTTGGGATTACATTTTTGTCTTTACCTTTGTATCCAATCGCTTGAAAAATGGCAAGGAAAGAGTTGTGGAGGTCTTTGACATAAGAGCCATCCAAGAACACCCACCTGACCTGGAAGGTTTAGGATCTTATTCTAGATTCCTTTTTGGTGCCTAGGAAACAGGAACATCGGTATCATTCTAGATTTCAGTGGCTTAAATGCTTTTATTCATAAAGAAGTCTTTCAGGTGTTCATTCTGAAATCCATCCTTCTATGTCCTTTCATAGCAGACTGATGTTTTGGGGCTTCCGGGATCCTTGCTTCCTTGCTGGATTACCAACGAGTCTTAAAGGGTTGCTGTGGTTCCAGGATAATGAGTCAGTACCAGTTTTGGATGATCTTGAGTGCTCTCCACTATACCCACATAAACGTCCATGTTATTAACCTATCTTAGGCTTCAGGTTTCCTGTTTTTTCCTGCCTCTGGACAACTGGCTGTGGTACAGGACATCCTTCAGCAGAATGCTCAGTTTCCTCCCAACCACCAATCGCAGTGAATCTGTCAATGTGATCACATCCTATTTCAAACGTTCGTCTTCTTTGGGTGTCTCTTAGACAACTATGTTTTGTACTTTTTTTACTTTAGCATAGCCTCCTGTCCACTCCTGTAAGCAGTGTGCATCACATAATCACCCCATGTGGTTTCTGCAGAATCATTCCTCAAGAACTTGTTTGACTTTTTTTTTTAGTTCGATCTGCCAAACTCCATACAGTCCCCCCGATACTGAACCATCAAGCTTTAGAGGCGTCAGTATACCAGCTCCTCTTCATCCTTTGAAGGTCTCAAAGGAATGCTGCTTGCATCTGGCCTAGTTGGCTGGGTCTTGCAAACCTCCTAATAAGGAGCCCTTTCCAACACCAGACTCCTCGGTTGACTGTAACCATGGATGTATCTGCCCTGGCATTGGTTGGAGTTCCATTGGTGGACAGTTGATATTTCTCTGGGTATGTTTTATTGTTTTTTTTTTTTGGTAGAATATATTTTCAGTGTACTCCAAATGTTGTGTGTATATTACTGAGGTCTGTTGCGTACCTTTTTACTTCAGCCCATTTTGCCCCCTTTTTAAGGTTTTTATTCACTGTTATTACAGGTGGTGGTTAACAGTGGACTTTGCCAGCTACAAGCACACTTCCTGTCGGAGATCAAAAATAATGTAGGATATGTCATGGGCATGAGATATGACCAGATTCCACACACTGAGGATGGCCACTACTGAAAAAATCTTTCAGGAAAACAGGATACAGAAGAAGGATAAACCCAAGTGTTATAACTTGCTTGTTATAGTGGTCTGTCCTCAAAATTCTGCTGTTACAGTAAGAAACTTACACTTGATGCTGATGATGATGAGCTCGCTTTTAAGTGCTGTAAGTAGCAGACAAGTTAAATGCATCAGAAATGCATCCACTGGTGACTTTGAAGCACAGCATCCTTTTAAGGATAAGATCTGTTTAGTTGAATTTCCCTTTGTAGTGAGTTGAAGAAATTGCCCCCCCCCCCCAAAACACAAAAATAAATGTCTATACTTGCCTGCTCCTGGACAAGCAGGGCAGTAGATGCTTACATTTTGCCATTTTTTTATATGCTGCTTCCTTTTATTGTAGGAAAGTTGGGTGCCACATTTGGACACAAAATGTTGGATTACAGCTCCAGTTGTACTTGTCAGAGAGTTTACAAGCACACCTGTAGATTGTGTCATTTGTATTTCATTATTTAACTGCACAAAAGTCCATGTTTGTGTGGGAAGTATAATTTAATCAGAGCTCTGTTTTTCCAGAATGAGGTCATATGGGGAAGGAGCTGTGTTCTGTCCTATAAATAACATTGTCCTTTTCCATTTGACTCATTAAGATTGTCCTTTTCCATTTGACTCAACACAAGTCTTTAAAAAGTATTAACATCTTCCTTCACAACTTTAGTGCTGTACAGCAGTATTGTAATTTCTAATTATTTGGTTAATTTTATTGCGTTCTTATTCTAGCATCATTTTCTGTGAAGCTGTGGCAATTTATGGAATCATCATGGCAATAGTTATCAGCAATATGGCAGAGGTATGAAGATATTCTTTTGTACAACTTTCCTCTTAGTGTTACAGCTGGAACCTTATTGTATGCTGAAATGTTTTGTCTGTGTAGAAAATCTGAATAGGTCATTTTTATACTAGTGAAAACGAGACATGCACACTCTTTTTTTCTCTAATATAGGAAGCACTTTGCTTGATAGTGTCTGAGCTCTAGCTGTCCTGGTTTCGAATAGTATCCCGAGGTCTAGAGGAACTGTCTGAGAAGGGGATAGAGAATGAAAACTCATTGTCAGGTTGTCCATCCTAGGGAGAGAGTTAGCCCTATCAAAAGATTGTCTTCTGGGAAAGTGCACAGGAGTGTACCTCATGTGCATGTGGACATGGGAGTGAGAGCCCAGCAAGAGGACTAGCTGGCATTCTTGCTGAGCATTGTGAGCTTGCAGGCATGCACATCCACACTGGGGTTTGGAGTAGTGGGTATTGAACCACGTTTGCCAGCTAGCAGTGGGGGAGGGTGGTAGGAGCATGTAAAAATCTCCTAGTTCTGCATACGATGAGTATAGTGGTGCAATCCCCAGCTGTCTCCTTTCCTTCTTAATGCTGTGTACTGCTGGGAGAAGGAGAGAAACAAATGTGACTGTTGTGGAAAACTCATGATATCTGCAGAGGATGGAGTAAAATATACCAGTCTGTTTTTTTTATTATTTATTTATTTTGTGTGTGTAGTAAATAAAATGTCTGCACTCCAAGATTAGGGAATGTGTTGTGGGATGGGTGATTATATCAGTAGCCCCAAACAGATGTCCTTAGTTTTGCAGTACAACATATTCTGTTTATTATACAAATGATACTCCAATGTATTCTCAAACAGAGTTCTGTAATCCTGTAATACATTATTTGTCTTTTTTTTGTCTAAATTACTATTATTGATTCCCACTGATTTCATTAGACCGTGGTAATTGCCTGATATTTTTTTTTTTTTTTTTTTTTTGGATATAGTGCAGGTTGGGCGTTTTACATTTTAAGTTAATTTATTATATTAATGTTAAGTTGTCAATCTCGCCTTCATTCTTGCTGGATGGGTTTGGAGCCGATCCTCGGCTCCGACTCTGCCACTTACTAAAGCTCGAGAGCTAATTTTACCGGCTCGAGGCAACCCTATATCCCATAATGCAAGGCGATGACTACCCCGATCTCGTTTGCCGCTTTCGCTTGCGAGGTGCTTTTTTTACCGGCTCCTGGTAAGTTTTTCAAATTTCAGACTTTCAGTCTCCCCCCTTTAGTTTTAGTCACTACTGTTGTGTAAACTCTTAACAATTAGTTTAACCCTATTTCCGTTAGTGTTCCCTATTTTTCCAGTTATTTATCCCTTCCCCTAAGTTATACCTTAAGCCTTCCCCTTTCCTAAATTTTTGTCGGGGATTCTGTGTGGTGTTTGGGTTTGTTTGTATCCCTGTTTTAATTTTTATTGGATTGGGTGTGTATTGTGTGTGTGTGTCTGTGTTTTTTGTTAATTAGTGTTTCCTCGGCACAGTTATGTCGAAGGACACAAAGGTCTCAGGCTTCAAGTGTGACTCGTGCTGTCAGAAGAAGTCTCTGACAGACGGTCACACTTCTTGTGTTTACTGCCTGGGACCTCTGCACCTGCAGGACTCTTGTGCTGTCTGCCATGCCTTCAGCCCAAGAGTCCTGCAGGAGCGCAGAAATAAATTAATACTGAGGGGCTTATTAAAGCCCGAGATCTCCCCGACTAAGTCGGCTCCGGGGAAGCCCTCAAAACCAGTTAAGCCTTCGGCTCCAAGCCCTAAGCCATCGGCTACTGGTTCGTCTTCTGTGACTAGATTGTCTCCGGCTGGAGCCGATCCTTCTATGTCACAAGCTACAGTATCTGCTCCATCCGGCGCCGATACCGCTAAATCTGGGCACTCAGTGTCAGCTCCGGCTGGAGCCGACGTATCCTCGGCTCCTTCGGCTCCACCCATCTCAAAAAAGAGATCAAGATCCCCTTCGTTGGAGTCGATACATTCGGCTCCGAGATCACCCCTGCTCTCGGAGTGGAGCCATCGGAGCCGGTCTTCTCGGTCGTCCAGGCTGTCTGACCACGACCTTGAGAGAGTGGTGAGTAGACTATTAAAGTCTCAGGCATTGGCCCAAATGCTCCATAGCCCGTCTCAACAGATGGTAGCTATTACACATCCACCTCACATTCCTCCTTCGACTCTCTTACAGAGCTCAGAGCCGGAGCTCCTCGGAGCTGTGACTGTTGTGACTTCGGAGCCGATACCACCCCCCCATCGGCTCTGTCGTCCTCTGCTCCGATCTCCTCCTTGATGCCTTCATTGGAGGGATCCGGGCGTCTGGTCTTTCTCGTCGGCTCCGAGGGGGCATGTGGCATCGGACCCTTGTCCGACCCCGTTCTCCCTCTCGGAGCTTCGGCGCTAGTGAGCTCAGCCCCGACATCAGCCTCTGAGCCGTCCCTGTCGGTGCGGCCTGGGGTTCCTATCTCTTCAGAGCGGGAGCCTTCTGGCCTCTCTGACTGGGGAGCCTTCGAGGTGATGAGGAGTGTACTAGCCCCAGGGCGTAGTCAGCGGTCAGTTCCATCAGCTCCTCCCACTACAGTGCCTGCTGACGTCTCTTCCCACTCTCTTGCTCCCGGATCCAGAGATCCAACGCCTCAGGTTTCCCCATTGGGAATATCTTCCTCTTCCGAGGCTTCTCCTGATCCGTCAGGTGAACCTCCGCGTAAGAGGACATGCAAGAGGAAACATCTAGACTCCCCCCGAGTCTATTACATCCGATACTGACTTGGATGAGTCTGAGGGATCCCCAAGGTCCCCCTCTGAGGATGTCTCTTTCTCAGACATCCTTGAACTCCTTAAGCAGAGGGGAACTGGCCTTCCCTTAATCCTTCCGAGGACGAGTCTGTATACCTGGAGGCGTTAGAGTCTCGACCCTCCACCTCCTGGGTGTCTCCGCCTTTCGACCCTCTTATGGGCGTGTTGGCTCGGAAGGCGTGGATGGCCCCAGATTCGGTAGAACCCATTCCTTGGAGGCCTTCTAAATTCATCACGGGCCCCACCTGATGGGCAATATTTGACAAAAGGTGTCCCGGTTGATGCCATGCTGGTGGCTGCAGCCACCAAGAAGGAACTAGCTGATCCTTCAGTACCTGTCCATCCTCCTAACAAGGATTCCAGGACTATGGATGGGTACGGCAAGCGGATTTTTTCTTCAGCGACCTTTGCCATGCGGTCGCTGAACTACTTGTCACTTCACCCGCCTTCAAAGAGATGTTCTTAAAGAGTTGGGAGAAGTTTTACAGGATCCGTCAGCTGCTGGGTCCCAGGATAAAGTTAACTCACAGCTAGGAATCCTAAACTCCAATGTTAACTCCTCCATGCAGCTCATTTCTTATGTAGCCGATGGAGTGAGTAGGGCCGCAGGCACAGGAGTGGCTTTAAGGCGTCAATCCTGGATGTGGCTTTGTAATTTTGCAGACCCCTTCAAGGCGTCCTTCACAAACTCTCCTTTTGATGGTTCGGCCCTCAAGTGAAAGACACCTTGACTAGATGTGAACAAGATGGCAAGACTCTCTGCCGTAGGAGTCCGTTTCTCCACCCCTTCAAGACCTTACCCAAAAGGTCAGAAGGGAAGGGAAAATGTGATTCTGCAAATCTCAAGGAGTCATGCCTGACGCACTAGGTCAGTTTACCCCCAGAGGCAGAGGGGGTAACAACAACAGATGCCGCCCTAGGGGCAGAGGGGGTCCGCAGAATCAGGGTAGCAGGAAGCCTCTCTCTGACAAACCCTTCCAGCATCCCTGAGATGTTGCCCGATTGTCCACCTTCGGAGGCAGTCGGGGGAAGATTATCGCTGTACCCAAAAGCCTGACTTTCCCTTTCTCAAGACAAATGAGTACAGTCGATCATATCCGAGGGTTACAAAATTCCCTTTATTCAAACCCCAGTTCAGCAAAAGGGAACCCTTCCAGACATTCCACCCAGTCTAAGGGAACTAGCAGTGCCAGAGATATCAAAACTGCTAGCAAAAAGAGCCATCCAGCCAGTCCCAGCAGACCAAGTAGGATCCGGAATCTACTCAAGGTTTTTTTTTAGTACCAAAAAAGACAGGGGACTGGAGACCAATATTAGATCTCAGCAAACTAAACAAGTTTGTAAAGAAAACAAGATTCTGGATGGTCACGCTTCAGTCCATTCTACCCTTTCTGGGCAAGGACAATTGGATGTGCTCGGTAGACCTTCAGGATGCGTACTATCACATAAAAATTCACAGGCGCTCCAGAAGGTTTCTCCGCTTTCGGCTGGGGACCAGTCACTTCCAATTCAGAGCCCTGCCATTTGGACTCACTACAGCCCCCAGAGTGTTCACCAAATGTATGGCAGCGGTTACGGCTCACCTGAGACGTCAAGGATTCCAGGTGTTTCCATATCTAGACGACTGGCTCCTCACTGCCACCACTAGGCATCAACATCTCCAAGCCAGAGATTACACCATTCACATTTGCAGAGGGCTAGGGATTTCTATAAATTTCAAAAAATCTGCCTTGTCGCCCTATCAGTCTGTTACCTTTATAGGCACCAAATTGGACACCGTACAACTTTCAGCAAAGTTAACAGACCAAAGGATCTTGGATATTCAAAACCACATCCATGTGATTCTTCACAGTGACAAAATTCAGGCCAGATTTGCTCTGAAAGTATTGGGTCTTATGGCGGCAGTCATAACACTTCTTCCCCTTGCCCGCTTTTACATGCGTCTCCTACAGTGGATGCTGTTCGGCCAATGGTCCTTTCAACTACTTCCCATGCATCACAGGATCATAATAACTCCAGTTTGCAAAAGGCATCTGACCTGGTGGATATGGTCCCCTCAGGTCCATCAGGGAAGACCCTTTGTTCCTCCCGCCCCGGTCGCCACGGTTACATCGGATGCCTCCCTGATCGGGTGGGGGGGTATTATCAGGGCAGGATGGTCCATGGCACTTGGCAACCTTTCGAATGCCACCTGCACATAAATGTCCTGGAGGTGAGAGCAGTGCTTTTAACGTTGCAAGCCCTCCACGACTCTCTTCCCCTGGGAACTATTGCAGTCCAAACGGACAATATGTCCGTAGTGTGGTATATCAACAAACAGGGCAGAACCAAGTCCTATCCACTGTGTCGAGAGGCACTCAGACTTTGGCAGTGGGCAATCTCTTCTCAGCGGTTTCTGATAGCAACTCGTATCCCCGGGAAATCCAGCATCATAGTGGACAGGTTGAGCAGAGCTATTCTCACGCCTCACGAGTGGTCTCTCAAACAATCTGTGACGGAAGATTTTTCAGAAGTGGGGCCTTCCTTGCTGCGATCTTTTTGCTACCCCTCAAAACCGCAAATGCCCCGACTTCTTCTCTCTCTTCCCCCTTCCAGGCCATCCCCCCAGAGACGCTCTAATCCGAGATTGGCCCCGGGGACTTCTCTATGCCTTTCCTCCTTTCCCTCTAATACCATAAGTAATTCAGAAAGCAACCACCTTGAGAGCCAAGATGATTCTCATTGCCCCTTATTGGCCTCGACAGATATGGTTTCCGTTCCAACATCGTTATCTTTTGGTACAGCCTTGGCATCTGGACCCGGTTCCAGATCTTCTGACCCACCAGTCGGGGCAGCTGCACCAATCCATACCCTCTCTCAACCTCACTGCTTGGTTGCTCCACTTCCATCCCTAGCCAGGCTTCCTATGATTTCTAATCCCGTCCGGGATATCATAGTAGCTTCCCTTAAAACTTCCACCAGAAGGATTTACACTAGTAAATGGCAACATTTCTCCTTCTGGGCGAAAGCTAGGAACATAGATCCCTTTACTGCTCCGATTCATTCGGTCTTGGACTTCCTAGCTGAGATTTTTCATTCAGGATCTTCTTCCTCCACAGTAAAAGTTCAGCTGGCAGCCATTTCAAATTTTCATATCTGCTTGTTGGACCACAACATCATGTCACATAAAACTTTGCAAGGCATTTCTTAGAGGTATATTTTTTCTTAAACCTCCGATTAGAGACCCCCCACCGCAGTGGGATCTAAATTTAATTTTAACATCCTTGATTCTTCCCCCTTTCGAACCTGCGGCTACTTGTTCATTGAAATTTCTTTCTTGGAAGACACTCTTTCTAGTCGCCATTACTTCTGCCAGGAGAGTATCTGAGCTTCATGCCCTCTGCATTCATCCCCCCTACTTAATCTTCCACAAAGACAGAGTTTTTCTAAGGACTAATCTGTCTTTCTTACCCAAAGTGGCATCGCAGACAAACTTAAACCAATCTATTGATCTTCCAGTTTTTTTCCCAAATTATTCTAATAGAGCGGAACAAAAACTACATTATCTCGATGTTCACCGTCAACTAAATCTGATCAACTGTTTTTATCCTATGCAGAGAACAGGAAAGGCCTTCTAGTATCCAAGGTAACCCTATCCAGATGGCTGTCTTCTGTGATTACATGCATTTATCAGCTCAGAGGTAAATAGTTGATTTCTAGGCCAAAAGCCCATTCTACCAGAGCACTAGCTACATCTACAGCTTTTCAGGCTAGACTTCCAATAGACACTATTTGTGCAGCAGCCACATGGGCCTCTCCTCATACCTTTGTTTCGCATTGCAAATTAGACTTGGCCTCCAGAGACAGAGCAAATTTTGGTTCCACCGTTCTCAAGAGTCTGTTCCATTGAGCCACCCAGGATAGAGGTGCTAGGGACGCGGTCCCATCCAGCAAGAATGAAGGCAAGATTGACAACTTAACATTGAGAAGTTATGTACCTACCATAACGTTCCATGTTAGTTGTCTTCTCTCGCCTTCTTTCTTGCCCACCATCCCCCTAGCCTAGTCAGACCGAGAAGACTGTTCCTCTTCCTTGAAGAGTCTTGATCCAATTTTCCAGCTAATCAGCTTACTAGTGTCACTAGATCAGGTTGGTCTTTTTCGGGGGATTAGTATTATTACCTCTTCCTCCTCCTCTCCAGTTGGAGGAATATATTGCATAATTTCCTTAGCTACCAAATGAGATCTGGGTAGTCATTGCCTTGCATTATGGGATATAGGGTTGCCTCAAGCCGGTAAAATTAGCTCTCGAGCTTTAGTAAGTGGCCGAGTCGGAGCTGAGGATCGGCTCCGAACCCATCTAGCAAGAAAGAAGACGAGAGAAGACAACTAACATGGAACATTATGGTAGGTACATAACTTCTCATTTATTTTGATACTATAATGAAGTTCACATTAGAATTTAATTTTATAGTTTAGCTATTTAGTTTAGAATGCTACAATTTCATCCACTTTGCTCTTAATACTGTTTTCTGATGACTGTTTCATCAGTGATTTTTGTTCTGTAAAGTATTCTTTAGTTTTAATAATAATCTAACCCCAGAAATGGAATTTCACTGTTTTGATCGGTATTGGTTGATTACTTTGTATGTTGTGTATTGTTGTTTATTAATTATTTTATTTATTTTTTTATGTTGAAGTGAATTGGAGATTATTGCAGTGCTCTACTTTATTTTGTCTTTTAAGTGGATGTTTGGATTTGGATTTATTTTAAGTAAAGAAGGGTGTTTTGGGGGTGGTATGTTTATGTGCCCTCTGTGAACATTTCCTTTACATCTATATAGACAATTTAGTGCATATTTTTAAAAACTAAAATGTCTTGAGTATGTAGATGTTTTTACCCACACACGTTTGCATATACATATTGTGTATAATACGTAGGTATGTATGTATGCCTATATATACATAAATATGTGTATGTATTGTGTGTATATATGTATGTATATTACATCTCTGCAAACAAAACTCTGTCTTGCCTCCTAAACTGAAACCTCTTTCTCGCTCTAGTTCTTTACTCCCTTCACTATAAAACTACAGAATAACTGACTTCAAAAGAATTAACACCTAAAATTACAGAACAATAAATACAAAGACATAAAACTTTGTTTTTGTCATTCCTTCTTAATAGTTATGTCATAAAAATGTGTAATTTGACACACAATGTATTGTATGGAGATATACACCCAAATCCCAGCCCATTTGATCATGGTATCCCTCTATCACCAAATAATTCAAAACTAGTCATTTCATCCAGTATGCCTTCAGGTCTTAAGCTCTTTATTGGATACACAAAAATGTTTAGATTAAAGTACCAGAACTTAAAAGCATGGGTCCCCTCTCATTAATGCAATTTTCTATTCCTTACCAAAACTTGGTTAAAACCCCCCATTAATGATGAATTGTCTCACAAGGCAACACTACTATCTGTTCTAATAAGTAATCTGCCACCTCTTTTGTTTGCTCTTGTATTTATACGAGCAACTTAGAGCTATGTGACTGCCCTCATAGAGTGCCCAAATTTAACTAAGCTGACATTTTGATTACCTTACTAAAGCTTAAAGCAAAATCACAAAGTATAATTACAGTGCACATCCCATCAAATACCAGTTCCTCCACAAGTGAAGATGTATTATTATGGACAACAAATATCACCCTAGAAATGTTCATGCTCTATGAAGGCTGTAGCACAATTAGTCTGTATAACTTTATTCCCACACCAGAATCAATAAAAAGACTAATAAGAATACAGTCCTTAATTGGATACTAAGCAACATCCCTGACAGTCTCAGTTATAGGCTCACTTCCAGAATCTCAAAGTGATCATAATCCAAAATATGCTACCCAACAATGCACCAAGAGCAATACAGAAATCTCACACAACATAGTCTGAAACCTCACAAACTGTAATTTAACCTTCTTTATCGCTACACTGTAATAAATCAACTTTGGATGAAGGTACACTAGTCTCTTCATATTTCTGGATCTGCCAAAAGCATGATATAGTCTCCCATACTAAACCACTACAGACATTGCTCTCTTGGTCTCTCCACCTCTTCTAACATGGTTTAAAAATACTCTGTTAGGGCACAAACATGATGCTCATCCTACCTACCCATAACCATTGGTGCCCCATAGGGCCTCAGTCCTCTTCAGCATTTTTTTTTAAACCACCTCCACATAATGGGACAAGACTGCCTGGTTCAGTATGCAGGTGACACAAAACAGTTCCATCCATTAGCAGTAATTAAAAACCAATGAACAAAAAACACTATTCACTGGCAAGTGAAACAAAACTACTGGAAGAAAACCTTTAGCACATCGCAGATGTATTCTTCGCTTCCGTCAAATGCAACTAACTTCAGAATATTATCATAAACGCTCATTAATTTTGTAAAAACATATAAACCAATGAAAAACTCTTAACTATCATGTTTAATAATAAATTAAAAAAACTTAATTTTTAAAGACACATGCACATAAAAATCACACATAAAAGCAATTGAGTCACCTAAATATTTAATTCATACAATTTTCCACCTAGAAGAATAGTTTTAATTTAGAAACCTTATTACCAAATGATAGAACAAAATAATATTCCCCCTAATATTTCATTTAAGAATAAGAGAATGTACAAATGTGGGGGTTGTAATGTGTTGATATTTATTAGAGGGACCCTTCATTTTTTACGGCAGTTAAATTGTACTGTTCCAGTGCCAGCAGTATTTAATTGTAATTTTAGAGGACTTGTATACATATGTGCTTCCTCAGGGTGTAACGACTACTATGTAGGGATGACCAGTACGAGTTTGAAAGAGAGAGAATAAGAGAACATATTTATTCCATTAAAAAGGGAGATGATGTCTTTTTTTTGTTTTGGAATTGATACCAAGAGGTGTGTGTGTGTGTGTGTGTGTGTGTGTGTGTGTGTGTGTGTGTGTGTGTGTGTGTGTGTGTGTGTGTGTGTGTGTGTGTGTGTGTGTGTGTGGTAATTATAAAAAAAAAACTCATGGCAGTTAGGAGCAGGCCAACCTCCTGGTTTAAATGAGGTTATAAATATCAAATGTTTTCTTAGAAATAGAAGGTGGAAAATTATATGAATGAAGTATTTAGGTGACTAAATTGCTTTTATATATGTGTGATTTTTTTATGCGCATGTGTTTGTAAAAATAAAATTAAGGCTTTTTAATTTATTAAAATTGTAGTAGTTTTAAGATGTTTTCATGGGTTTATATGTTTTATAAAATGAATGTGTGTTTTGGGATGTTATTTTGAAGAGGTCAGTTACATTTGACGAAAGGGAAGAGTAAATCAGATATGCTATAAAGGTTTTCTTCCAGTATTTTTGTTTCACTTGCCATTGAGCAGTATTTTTTGTCAACATGCAGGTGGCTCCACTCTAATCAGTTCAGCTCCAAGCGCATCATTACTATGCATTCTTACACAGCAATTCTGTTCCTTAATTATTTTCTGAACCATTCTAATCTTCAGATAAACCCAAGCAAAAGAAAAATTCTACTTTTCACTGCAGAACAGTGCTCTTATCATAAAAGCGCTATTCCTATATCATCTGCACTAGACATTGTTACCATACATACTAAATTACTTGGGTCACTGTAGATGATGATCTAAACTTTGATCTGCACATCCAAAATACTGTCAAAAAGACCATATGAAACTTTATTTCCTGTACAAAGCATTTCCCTACCTCACCTTGCAGTCCCAAAATGCCACTGCCCTCTCATATCGGTTAACAGCTCTTTCCTATTTCTCTCACATACTCTGAATGTCAGCTCCTCCCTTTTAATAAAGCCAGAACAATATTTCAGTAGTGAAGTAGCAAAATTTGCATCCCACTTTCCAAGTAAAACCATCATTGCCTAGCAGTCAACTAACTAAACTGGTTGGAATAAAAGCTCAGTCATCTTTAACTGGCTGAAAGTATACTTCATTATCTAAACAAATGCCCAGAAAACACAAATGCTGTAGTGCTCCCCATTTGCATCTCTCTGGTCTAAAAACACATAACCTGCCCATGTCCATAGACCAAACAATAAACCTGGCAAAGCAGTGCATTTATCATATCTATCCAAATGTTGCAATAGTCCTAAATCCATAGTACTTCAAAGCAAATCTTCGGGCCTACCTCTCTGTTTCTCAGTTATGTTCCTGCCATTCTTCTTTTGGCTAAACATTGGCATAACTCTGTCTAGTATCTGTAGTGTCCTTTTGATCTTGCATAATATAAGCTTCTAGACTTCTCAGAAAACCCAGTAGGTTAGCAAATGAATAAGAATTTCTAGATGTGGCTACCTAGTAGCAACACACTATACATATTCTGTTGCACCTATTTAACATAATGGAATTTCTTAACACTATCATTGCTACTTAGTAAAATTGCAATATAACTGTGTGGTCTATTTTATGTTTGTTTGTTTTTCTATTGTTTTTTTGTATACTAAAATTTTGACTTGTGTGTGATATTTAAGCAATAGCCCACTGCTGGGAGTGGGAAATGCTGGATTTTACCTCCTGTTGGCTTCACCCTCGTGATTGGAGACAACCATGGGTAAGTCCAGCATTACCCACACCTAGGACTGGGTTATTGCTGTTATAAAGTGACATTAAGAAAGGTAAGCATTTTTTTTTCTTAAATAATGACGTATAATGGCAGTGGAGTGTTCATCTGCGTTTTCTGATTGATTGCTCGTGTATTGTACATGCATTCTCTTCCTTGCACAGTAAATCGGTGCTGTTGAACAGAATCAGCAGAGAAAAAAGAATCTCCTTTGCTCTTTGTAAAACATATGAGGCAAAAATGTGGACATTCTCTGAACATTTGGACAGTTGAGAGGTTCAGCAGTTTGCCAAGATAGCACAGAAATGCAAGGAAAATTAGGCAAGTTTCTGTCTCTTTACATTTGCAGAGCATACCTGATTTTTCTTGTATTTGGTCTGCCACCAGTAGCGTAGAAATGGAAATGTTTGGCCACTCATTGGCCGGACTTCTTTCTATTGGTATATGCTCCGTTTACAACGGGCACGCTGGTTGGGCTGACCAGTCAGCGTGCATTTTTTAAAAACTAGGTACAAGTCATTGTATAATTAACATTTTGCTGTTTTTGCATTATATTGTATCCTTTGACGTGTATTAAAATTGTGGAGCTTTCCTCCCTAAGCTTCTATTGAAAAGGGGGTCTGTCATGGCTTAGTCATACTTTTCTGGCAAATACTAATAAGTAACTGTCTGCTTCGGATGACATGATTGACGGACCTCGATGCTTTGCCAGAGATGGCCTGCATCTGTCACCCCTGGCTTTCCAGGTACTGGCTAAGTCTCTTGCCACCCCTGTAGAGCCTTTTTGGTGGTGTTCCAAATACCAAATTACCACTGTAACAGCTATAAATAAATGCAATCTGAGGGTCATGCTGCCTAACGCTAGAAGTCTAAATATCAAGATGCACTTACTCGAAGCACTCCTCAAAATGGAGAACATTGACATTTATGCTATAACAGTGACTTGGTTTAAGCTACCAGGCTGTAACTCATTCCACACCTTTCGGCCACGAAACATGGACTGAAGCGCCAAAGGCAGTGGTGTCTCCATATTCATAAAGGATATGCACACCTCCAGACTAGTAGCCCAGCATAACACATCTGAGATACTTCAGGTACAACTAACATTGGGTAAGATAGTGATCCAGGTCATAGCCTGCTATAGGTCTCCAACCATGCCTCTAGACTCACTCCACATTCCTAAGCACCCTGGAATCTGTCAAGGTCCAACCCAGCACTCTCATAATAGGAGACAACTACCCTCCATCAACTAGGAAAACTACTCCAGCACCAATACACTGGCCCAATACTTCCTGGAATTAATCACTTCCAGTGCCTTGGACCTGCTCATTCTGACGTCCACTAGAGGAAGCAATATCCTTGACCTGGTTATTACTAACATGGGCGACCGTTGTTCTACACCAATAGTCAATCCCTCCCTGGTTAGATCTGACTGTAAACTAATTACCATGGAAACCCGCATCTCACCCACACCCTTCCACAAAGGTAACCAGCTTGAAAAACTTCTCCAAAGCTGACTTTAGGCTCCTAAAAACAGAGGTGACTAACTTCACGGCACTCATGCCAATGGAAAATTGCTGCATGACTGCCAAATCATGCACCAATGCACTGTATGAACATGTACATAAATGCATGGAACTAGCCATACCCAACAGAACCAAGATGCTCTCCTCCAAAAAAAGGAAGCCAATCTGGTTGTCTCCTGCCATTAATAAACACTACAACAGAAGGAAGAAACTGTTGCAGAAAAAGGTGAAGTCCCAAGACTGGAAAAACTCCCTTGTTAGCCTCAACAAAAAGTTGCGATCCCTCATCAAATCCTCCAAAGCCAGCTAGACCCTCATCAAATCTTCCAAAGCTAGCTATGAAGGCAGAATTGCGGCAGACACTAAAAATAATCGTAAAGCATTCTATAGGTGTTAAATCGAGAACCTCCACTGCAATACCCAAATTTGCTCTGAGTTACTGTACAACGGTACCTCCTGTACTGTGCCAACAGATATTGCCAACATACTGGCCGACAGATTCATTGCCAACTTTACCCCCCCCCCCCTGCCAAAAACCAATCACAATACCGGAAGAATGCTAGGCACCCAGCATTACTGCAGCACAGGTTAAAGCTGCATTGACCAAGGTTAAGAATACAGCTTCCATGGGACCTGATAATATCCCTGGCTGTGTTCTATATGAACTAAAAGGCAAACTGGCACCACATCTGTGTGCCCTGTTCAGTCACAGCCTCACGTCAGGCTTTGTCCCTACCGAATGGCGCACTGCTACAGTCATCCTTCTCCATAAAGGGGGAGTGACTACAAACCCTGGGAATTATTGCCCCATTAGCCTGATGAGTCTGATATGTAAAGCTATGGAGTGCATCATCATAGACCTGATTAACCAAGATATAGGCAATCTCCAAACTCTAGACCCCATGCAATTTGGCTTTGTGAAAGGGAGATCATGCCTGCTCAACTTGGTTGACTTCTTTGAGTCAATCACCAGGGATGTGAATGAAGGTAAGGCAATGTATACAGCCTGCCTTGATCTGGCCAAAGGCCTTTGATACCATTTCTCACTCGGGGAATTATTGATAAGCTCACCAAACTAGGCATCAACCCCTATATCACTAGGTGAGTTGCAAATTGGCTCACAGATGGAAAACAGTGTGAAAATAGCGGACTCAAGTCAAAGTGCTGACCAGTCACAAGTGAAGTCCCACAGGGATCAGTTCTGGGTCCTCTCCTGTTTGCCATCTACTTTTCAGAAGTCCAGGCCAACAAAGGGACTCTGGCTGATCACGTTCTCAGATGACTGCAAGCTGGGACCCATTATTAACTCCCCAAGTGATGCAGACATCCTACAGAAAGGCCTCACCGAGACCAATGAGTGGTGCCGCAACCATGGCCTTAAGCTTAATGCCAAAAAATGCATTATCACCCCCTTTGGTAAAAACTCTGTTCCCATTAATTACTACATCGATGGGAGCCCACTGAACACTGAAGGCATTATAAGGGATCTGGGGATGCAGGTTTACAGCAACCTCTCCTTTAACCACCACGTTGCTACTGTGGTCAAAGTCCTGTGTTTCACATCTCATTACCAAGGGTTTTGCATCCAGGAATAAAGAGGTCCTTGTCTCTTTCTATTCTTGCCTCATTAGGCCAATCATTGAGTATAATACCTCATTTGGCACGTACCTTACTAGACACTTGGCAGCAGCTGGAGAGGCCACAGAAGTACCTCACAAAGAGGATCCTAGGCATTAAACACATGTCCTACACGGACAGACTTGGAAGACTCAAGCTATTCTCGGTCTTGTATCACATACTTGTAGGCAATCTGTGCTTGACTTGCAAAGTCATGTCTGACCCAGCTCTTTTGGAAATGCTACATTTAAAGAGATCCCACTCCCTCCGCACCACATGCTCCAGAGACCTCAACCTCATTACCACAGTCAACAGAACAAGCTGGAGGGACAAGTTCCTCACCCAGAGACTGCCCATGCTCTGGAATAGTCTTCCCATACATGTCAAGCAGAGCACCTCACTGTCTCTTTTCAAGAGAAATCTTGAGTGGATGGGTAATAGAAAGTTCACCCGGGGATCTCTCCAGTGGCTGTACTTGATAGAGGTACTGGGAACTAATGTCAGGTGGCATGATGCCAGGGCACATGTTCTTCGTGTTTGACTGTTGCAGTCATCACCTGTGGGTTATCCCTGCTGTGGTAGCCCTCGGCCAGCCTGAATACCAGAGTCATTGTTTTGTGCACCGACTGCTGTCGCTTGTAGTCTGACGTCAGGTCGTCAGTACTATAAAGCAAGGCAGCCGACGTCATTGCATCAGTCTTTCTTGCTGTGGAGTCCTTAGCAGAAGCACTTTGCATGAGTGCCGGTTGGTCGCTACCAGAAATCGAATTTCAGCAGAAAACGTCTAAAGCTAATTATCCTGTTGGGGACCTTTTTTTGCTCTAACTGATGTCCGAAAAACTTAACAATTGTCTCGCCTGTGGAAAGCAGATCCCACACCGAGACTTTGTTCTTACTGTATCACTTGTTCAGGCCCAGAACACGATGTCCCCTGTTGCCGGTTCTGTGCCTTCTGTAATGCGAGAACCATTTGCCATAGAGCTCTTGTAGACAATTATTTTCGTATTCTATCTTCGAATTCTGATATGGCGTCCATCAGCCAACAGTCCGACATTCCGAAAAAAAAACTTAAGAATAGAGACAGGCCACACAAGGCTAATCCTTCTGACTATGCTCCTGCTAAGCAAGTTGTCAGCTCTCTGGAATTCAGTGAGGTGCTTTCGCAGCCCCTGATGCCCGACTTGCTTTCTATGCAGGCCTCTGCCGAGACCCTTTTGGAGTCTGGTACACTGCAGAAATCCACTTTGTCTACCGAGCCTTTGGCTGTATCTGCCTCTGTTGGGTCCGGAGCCACGATGCAGGTACCAACTTCCGAGGAGACCATTCGCACTACCGATTTTCTAGACAAAAAACGTCTTCTCTCCCGACTATCGTTTCTCAGAGACTGATGGGTTCTCTCGGGCATAGAAGCCAGGCCACTCCTAGGAAGTCTGTTTCTAGCCACCATCTTGCTACTGCTCCCCCACCCCAAGCTCAAATGCTTAAAATGGCAGAGGATGTCCTCTCCCTTATCCGAGGTACTCAAGCCCCCACTCCAAAAAGGAAAAGGCTTCGTTCTCCAGAAATTGGCAGACCAAGAGTAGGAAGAATTTGAATATTCTTCCTTTGAAGAGGAACAACAGCCCTTAATTGTTTGAGGATTCAGATGCAGAGGAGTCCATCCCCTCTGCCTCCCCTCCAGAGGACCTCTCCTTCGGGGAAACCCTTTACTCCCTCGGGGAGCATTTTCAATGGGAATCTCAGGACTACTCACAGTCAAAGAAACGACTTAGAGTTTCTGGACCTGCCCCAGCACAGACCCCTGGCCATCCCTCCTATTCTAGAAGTGGTGGATGATGTTTTCCTTGAATCCAGTTTAGCCCCTGATGCCCTGCCTCCTGCTCCAGCTAAACCTGACTGGTACTACAGGGTACCGGATTCTCAGAAATACCTGTGCAGGAACCCTGCTGCAGACCCTGGGGTCATTACACAGGAACCCAAAGGAGCTAAAACTAGTTCTTCCAAGAATCCTCTTCCGTCTGTCCTCTTCCCTCTAACAAAGACTCCAGAGCTCTGGAGAGATGGGGTAAGAAAGTATACACCTCTGCAACCTTAGCTATCAGAGCACTCCATTGTCAGTTCCTTATGTTAAAACATCAACAACACACTTTGGGAACTACTAAAACAGAAGATTGCTACCTCTCCTGACGGTGCCAACACTAAAGAGCTGGCAGAATTACTACACTGTGCTGGCAAAGTGACCAAGCACTCTTTACAATGTGGATATGATGCCATAGAAGCCTCTAGCAGGGCAGCAGTGACAGGATCTGTTATTAGAAGACATGCATGGCTGAAGGAACAGCCTCTCCCTGATCATGTCATGTCTAAACTTATTCATGCACCCCTAGATAAGGAACGCCTGTTTGGGGAGAAAGCAGAAGATGTGCTTAAAAAGATGGAAGACAAAGCAAAATCTATGCAAACAGTAAGATTTCTTTCAAGTTCAACCACCCAGATTCAGCAAGACCTTTCCATCTAAGCACTGGGCCTTCCCTGCACCCAGCGGACAGGGTCAAAGCAAGCCCTGCAGGGACAGGACACTCAAGCCCCTATCCCAGGGCCAGCAAAGAAGCAAACAATTGACCACTTCCACCTCTAAGGCAGGGAGTTCTAAGCTAAGCTTCTATGGTAAGCAGTCACAATGACTCTCCCTCCCCCCTCTGCCCTCCATTCACTCATCTAAAACTAGGAGGAAGGCCCACCCTCTTCAAGAACAATTGTGTCTCTATAACCAAGGACCTGTGGGTATTTAAAAAATCATTTCTCAGGGATAACAGACTCTCCTTCCATAACCAATTCCGAGAGGATACCCAGACCTCCCCCCCC
This sequence comes from Protopterus annectens, assembly GCF_019279795.1. NCBI lineage: Eukaryota > Metazoa > Chordata > Ceratodontiformes > Protopteridae > Protopterus > Protopterus annectens. The sequence goes on along the minus strand of NC_056744.1, from coordinate 464,868,288 downwards.
AAACCAGTGGGCAGAGGCATTAAAACAGGTAAAAATACTAATATCCCAGGGGCAGTAGAACCTGTCCCTCTTGATCAAATAGGAAAAGGTTTTTACTCCAGACTATTCCTTGTACCCAGAAATAGGGCACTTGGCACCCCATCCTGGATCTATCCAAACTGAACACCTCCTTGGTGGTCCCCAGAGTCAAAATGCTAACCTTGCAGCAGCTCCTGCCTATGCTCACACCAAATGTATGGCTGGTGACACTAGACCTAAAAGATGCCTACCTCCACATCCCCATCAAGGAATCCTGCAGAAAATCCTGTGCTTCAGAGCAGGCAATCAGCACTTTCAGTTCCCTGCACTGCCCTTTGGCTTATCTAATGCTCCCAGCATATTCACCAAATGCTTGGCCCCGGCCATAGCATTCTGCAGACAGAGAGGTATACAGATTTACCCTTAAGTGGACGACTGCCTCATTCATGCGAACAGCAAAGAAAAGTTGCTCCAGGATCTTCTTTCTCAAAATAACTCCACTTCCCTAGGGTTTACCATCAATGAGAAAAAAATCAAATCAAAACCCCACCAGGAAAATTGTTTTCCTTGGAGCTGTGCTAGACACAGCAACCCTTATGGCCTTCCTGTCCCCAGAAAAGCAGATTATCATGCCTCTATACTTCACCCAGCTGGCTTCCAGAAGTCACCTCACTGCAAGGAAGTTCCTGCAAGCCCTGGGATACATGGCATCTTGCATCCTTCTCCCTCTAGTCATGCTTCACATAAGAAAGCTTCACTGGTACTTAAAGAACCTTTGGTGTCAGCACTTGGTCCCTAGAGAACACTCTCCCACTGATCCTTTGCATAAGGAATGAATTTTTCTGTTGGGCAGAGGACTGTGTCATGAACAGGGGTCTCCCCTTCACCCTCCACACTTCCGGCCAGACCATAACCACCGACACCTCAGACAGAGCTTGGGGCACTCACCTAGCAGGTAGGTGTACACAAGGCCTTTGGAGTGGCCAGCAACATCTCTTGTACATCAACCAGAAAAATGATGGCAATGCAAAATGCTCTGACTTCATTCCAACCCCATCTCAGGCCAGGGGTCCTCCTTTATAAAAACAGACAACACCACAGTATTGTGGTACATCAACAAGTAGGGGGGCACCCAATCTTACCCCCTGTTTGGGTTAGGCATGAGTCTGTGGCTCACAGCCACTTCCATGGGGCTATACCTGATTGCCCAATATTTACATGGATCAACAACACACTGGCAGACCACCTAAGCAGAAGCTTACTGGACCTCCAAAGAAAAATCTTAATGCAAATCACCCAAGAGTGGGGACCCCAGAGGTGGACTTCTTTGCCTCGCACCTCAACCACCAGCTGCACAAGTTTTGTACCAGGGAGTATCACCTCCTAGCATGGAAGGTGGATGCCTTGACCTTCCCCTGGAGCTCCCTGTTTGTATACGCATACCCTCCTCTGCCCCTTATCCCCAAAGTTCTGATCAGAATAAGAGAGGAGAGACTAAAAGCCATCCTCATTGCTCCGGATTGGCCTAGACAGCATTGGTACCCCTTACTACACAGTCTGACCTCACAGCCCCCGAGTCTGCTTCCCCTAAGGTCAGACCTCTTGACCCAGGAGAGAGGGAAGGTACTGCATCCAGACCTACAGACTCAAACTTTCAGCATGGCTCATACACTAAAAATTAACAAGAAGTCACTGTTAAGCAGACTGGTCCTGGACATCATCTCAGAGGCCAGAAGGCCCAGCACAAGAAAATCTTGTGCAGGAAAATTGAAAAGATTCTGCTCCTGGAAACAATCTGAAGGGGACCAGTTCCTCCCAACCTTTCATTCCTCTCATCCTGGATTACTTAGCAAGGTTGCTCCATAGTGGTCTCTCCTTCTCTATTAAAATCCATGCCTCTGCCATCTCTGCCCATTATGATTCAGACCCACCCCTCTTCCCTCATCGTTTGATTAAGCAATTCCTCAGAGGGCCTTTTAATATCAGAATACCTCCTACTCCACCCTGGGACCTGAATTATGTGTTGGAGAAACTAACCTTACCTCCTTTCAAACCTGTTGCTTCAACAAAATTGAAATGCCTCTCCTGGAAGACTGCCTTCCTACTAGCTATCACCTCATCCAGAATGGTCTCAGAACTTCAAGCTGTCACGGCTGTCGAACCCTTCATAATTTTCTATGCAGACAGTCTCCCTGAGAACTAATCCCTCCTTTATGCCCAAGGTGGTATCTGATGTGACCCTTAACCAGGCCATACACCTTCCCACCTTCTTTTTCAACCCTCAAAACAAGGGGAAAAATTCTACACTCACTAGATGTGCACAGACCACTCGATACTATCTGGACTGCACTAAGCCATTCAGAAAAACTGACCAGCTTCTGGTAAGCTTCACCCCAGGGGCAGAGGGGAAGCCCATCTCCAAACAAACCATCTCCAAATGATTTCTCACTGTACCCATTTTTGTTGCAGACTACATGGGGAAATCCATCCCTAAGGCGATCAATACCCACTTCACTAGGGCAACCTTCACTTCCACTGCCTTCCTCAGAGGAGTACCTACCAAGGAAATATTGGAAGCGGCCACCTGGACCTCTGTCCATACCTTTGCAAAGCATTACTACCTACCTCTCTTTTCTAAGTCTAGGGCAGGGTTTGCCTCTGCAGTTCTGCAGGGTCTCCTGACCCATACCTAGGACTCTACTTGTCCTTCCACCCTTTACCTCAGCTTTGGGAATCCTCCCACAGGTGATGACTGCAAGAGTGAAACACGAAGAACATAGTACAGTTGTGTACACTTACCATAAATGTAGATGTTCGAGTGTATTCACTGTTGCAGTCTTGGTTTCCCTCCCTCCAGCCCCCATTTCACATCTTCCCCTAAGGGGACACAGGCTTCCCAAGGTGGCTCTTAGCCATCAGGACCACTACACTCTCTTCCCTTGTGCTTCTGACGGGTTAGGGCAAGACAAACTGATGTAATGACGTCTGCTGCCTTGCTTTACAGTACTGACTACCTGACGTCATACTACAAGCGACTGCATTCGGTGCACAAAAACATTGACTCTGGTATTTGGGCTGTCCGAGGGCTACCACAGCAGGGATATCCCACAGGTGATGACTGCAACAGTGAATATAATCTAACCTCTACATTTATGGTAACTGCACAGAACTGTACTTTCTATGGGCTAGGCTTGTAACGGCTCCAGGGCCATTAGCCTAGTACACATATGAACCTGTAGTATATTCAGAGTAAATACTAACTTGATAGTCTTGTAAAGGTTACTTGTGAACTTGAGTCAAGATGTTTTTTGTATGGTGCCTCTATCTTTACTAACCTGCAATCCTCCCTCAAGTCAAAACTATCCTCCTGCTACTACAAAATCTCAATTTGTCACAGGCCACAAATCCACTACACATCACTGCGTATCACTACATCAACTCAGTTTGCTTGAGCTACTTAACTTTCTTACCTATCTCCAATTCATCCAGGCACACAAACTCATCTTCACCCCTCTCTCTGTCCCTCCCTTGCTTCTACCTTCCAAATGCAGCTTCCTAACAGAGCTAAAATCTAACTTCCAAAATCGAATTGAACTGCACAAACCCACCTGGTTTTCAGGCAAATATCTTCTGTCCTTCTTCCTTGCTCGCCACTGGAACTCTCTCCCACCCCTCCTCTGTACAACCAAAAGTCTCTGTCTTTAAAACACTCCATTATACACACCTAACTTTACACACCTAACTTTTCAATGGGATTGCTCCTGTTCCCACCCCACATAGCCTCCTCAACTACTCTCAGTCCATGTTTTTATATTATGCACCTGACATAACTCATAGTAAAAACCTTGCAAAAACTGAATACTCTACCATCTGCCGAGTTGCTGATGTTAATAGTTTTTAATGAGATTTGTATTAATTTACTTTCTCCAAATGCTAACTCTTTCAACTTTGTAACTCTGTATTTTCTTTTTCTTTTAATTATCTTGCATGTTTTGTAACTCATATGTTTTTGTATTCTGTAATTTAACACTTATATTTCTGGAGCTTTTCTCCTCAGGACTCCATTGAAAACAGGCTCCTTGTGGTCCCAATGGACTATCCTGGTAAACACACTGCAAATAAGTAAATAAATGTATACACTGACATAATAGCAGCTAAGGGAAGATGGCCTTAACATATAATTGTGGCTAGCAGCCAAAAATAAATTGATTTTTTTTTATTTTGGCAAACAACAATGCCTGCATTAAATGTTTGTTTTGTAACTGTGGTGTGGTTGCCAGATGTGTAGTCTACTGAGGAGATCATGCCAGGTAATTCCTTTATGCACCTACCTACTCACCACTCGCAATGGTGCTGTTAAGCATGAATAATGAGGATGTAGCTCCAATTTGGTGCTCACCTTGATCTCCATCGCTTTAGAGCCTTGATGTTGGGAAGTTAATCCCCTTTTAAGTGCACTGCCTGTGTATGCATATTTCAGCAGGTGAAAACCAAGTAAATGCAGAAGAGCTGAGCAAATAATCTGCCAGTCTGATATTGTCATTGTCTTTATTAATTCCTCAGCAGTTAGGTTTGCATCCGATCCTCAGATAAGACTTGGCTGCTTCTTCCAGATCATAGAATATTGGAACTGTCTAGCTCCTCCCTTTATCCATACCCCCCCCCCCCCCAACCTAACATACTTCAGATCTTGCTTGATGCCATTGCGAACAGACGTAGATTGTGAGCTCTTGAGCTTTGGGTATAACATTTTCTGTTAATCTTCACTTTCTCAGTAAGTTTCTTTCTTTGCACACCTAACAGGACATCATTTTTTTCTTCCGATACCTCCCCAGAGCATCCCACCAACGAGGTCCCTGTGAAGAGAAAGTGCTAAAGGAGGCACTTAGACTCCCTTCAAGAGTCTGTCACTGAAGACAGTGAATTTGATGAAGGGCAAGCTGCTTCCTTGGCTCCTGCCCCTTAGGAAACCTGACTGTTTTTAGAAGGTACCTGAGGCTTTCAAGTTTCTTTTGTAGTATCGTCTGTCTGACTCTGCTGTGGTCTCTGTCTTCACAGATAAGACTTCACATCTTTTGCCTTCTTCCAAGCTTCTTCCCGTAGACAAGAACATTTGAGCTATGGAAAGACTGGGAAAGAAAGTCTATACTTCTGGCACACTGTTATTTTTTGTGCTAAAGTATCAAACTCGCATGACCAGGTATATTTATCCCTTTTGTCTCTGCTTGGTGTGTGGGTGGTTCTAGCTGACCTGCCTTCTGGGGCTCAGTCCACTGCTCTTTCTTTGGTGGGATCCACTTCTCAGGTAACTCGTCACTCCAAGTAGCTACAGTTCTGCTGATGCATCCTCTAGAGCTGCTGCTTCAGGCTGTATCATGAGATGCTGTTCTTGGCATCGTCTTCATGCTTTGTCTGGTGATATTAAGGCAAAGCTTCTTGATGCTGCTTTGAATTATCAAAATCTTTTTGATACTCCAGTGTCTGAATTATTTAAGACCTTACAGGATCAAGACAAGGTTGTGAAATATCTTAAACAGATTTTTGTCAGTCATCCATTCCTAAATTCCAGAAGAATTATTCTAAAACTGCTTTTGTTCATGGACAGCTTCACCAGCCCTCCAAAAGTTTTCTGGCAAACTCACTCAAGACAGCTAGAACTCAAAAACCTTTTCAAGACAAGTCTGCCTCCATCTGACATTATGCCCTCCTTATCACTCTGCCATTTTCCCTTTCCTCTCAGACTTTGTGTCACTCCCTGTTTGGCAACAAATTACTTCAGAATTTTGGGTTCTGTCAATCATCCATTAAGGCTACTTTATGGTCTGGAAATCTCTTCCCTCATTTTGGGCATATCCCCACCCCCTTCAGCCCAAATTTCCCATTTCTCAGGGGGCACTAGAGGGTTTACTGGATCAAGGCACCATTCATCCCATTCCAGCAGTCTTAAGAGGTATAGGGTTTTATTCCAGGATTTTTCTGGACCCCAGAAAGGAGGGATCCTGGAGCCCTGTTGTAGACCTTTCCTTTCTTAATACCTTTTTTGAAGGTACCCACATTCAGGATGCTTTCCCTCCAGATACTGTTTCCCCTCTTGCTACCTCAGGCCTTTTTGGTTTCTCTGTATCTGAAGGATGCTTATCTTCATATTCCCATTCACCCTCTATTCAGGAACTTGTGTGTAACTGTTTCTTCCTCTCATTTTCAGTTCTCTGTTTTGCCTTTGGTATTTTCACAACCCCAGGAGTTTTCACCAAGTGCCTGGCTCCTGTCATAGCTTTCTGCAGCCTTAAAGGAATACAGATATTTCCTTATCCTGATGACCTGCTTCTTCAAGCTTCCTCTCATTCCAGGCTCTTGCAGGATTTGCACTTTACCAGACTCCTTTTTCACTATCATCTGCTTTTTCCCCGTCTCAGGATCATATTTTACTGGATTGCAGGATCCAAACTCTTCCAATGCTGGCGCTCTGCCTGCTCCCAAGGCTCTGTTTCTAACAACCTTCTTCCATTCTTTTATTCCCTGGTCTTTCATGCCTGCCAGAGAATTTCTGCAGGCACTGAAGTTCACGGTCTCGACCATCCCCATATTCCCTTTTGCCAAGCTTCATATAAGGAAGTTTCACTGGTACCCGCAGACTGTGTGGCTTCAGCATTGCCACCTTCTGGAGATTCCAGTTCCTTAACTCCCTTGTCTCAAACTCAAGCTTAGTCAGTGGATTTAGCACATACTTCTCATCCCAAGCTTCCCTTTCCAGCCTCCTGTTCCATCTTGGGAGCTGATTACAAAGTCCTCGGATCAGAGGTGGGAGCTGCTTCTGACAGTATAAAGATTCAGGATCTCTTGACCCCCTCATCAGTGACTGGATTACATCAACATCAAACAGATGCTGGCACTTATCCTTGCTCTCCAGGTCTTCCACTCTTTGGTCCCCAGGCCTTTTAAGAGTCTATACAGACAACACCACAGTTGTGTGGTACAGCAACAAGCAGGGGGGCGCAAAGTCTTATTGTCTTTGCAGACTAGCCCTTCAGACTTGGGATCTAGCTATACAACTTGGGATCTAGCTATACAACTTCAAGTGGCTTACATTCCTTCAGAACAAAACCTGGTGGCATACCTCTGAGCATGTCCAAAACTCAACCTCATGAATGGATGCTTCACAGAGTTGTTTCTGGACATTGTTCATCAGAGGGGTATTCTTCAAGCGGATCTTTTTGTCTCACCTTTGAACAGACACATATTCTTCATGTTTCACTGTTGCAGTCATCACATTTGGGTTATCTGCCTGCAGGTAGCCCTCAGTCGGCCCAAATACCAGAGTCTTGGGATTTCTGTCAGATGCTGTCACCTTTTCCATGATGTCAGGTCATCAGAGGTATAAAACATGCAGCCGACGCCATTACATCAGCTTTTCTTGCCATGCGGGAGCCGAAGTAGAAGCAGTTCGCAAGTGCCGGTCAGCCACTTCCTGAAATTTTTTTTCGAGTTTCAAACCTGAAGTCTTCTAAAGCTAATTACCCCGTTGGGGATCCTTTTTTCGTGCTCTAACGGATGTCAGAAAAAGTTAACAATTGTCATGCCTGTGGAAAGCAAATACCTCACAGAGATTTTCATTCTTACTTAGTCACCTGTTTAGGCCCAGACCACAATGTCTCTCACTGTCGATACTGTCTTGTTCAACGCCCGAACTATTCGTCGTCGGGCTATTTTTGTCGCCAAATTCTTTCACTCTTGTTCACCATATTCCAAAATGGCTTCGATAAGCCATCCAACTACCGATCTTCCGAAAAAACGCAAGGATAAAGACAGACAGACCGCATAGGTCCAAAACTGCCGACAACGCTTCTGTTAAGCTAGTTGCAAGTCCGCCGGTACTCAGTGAGGCGCTTTCGCAGCCAGTTACCCATTTCTACAGATTCGCAGGCCTCTACTGAGACCCATTCGGAGTCCGGTATGCCACGAGATGCTTCTTCGACTATGGAACCTGCGGAAGTCTCTACCTTGGATGGGTCCAGAGCCGCTGTGCAGGCACCGGCTTCTGTGGTTTATTCAGACCTTCCGATGTTCATATTAAACTGACTACTTCGTTAATGACTAAAACTACCAAATTTCTCAGGCCCAGAGTTCGCACTATGCCTAGGAAACTAACGACGAAAGCGCATTCTCAAGCTGCCATGCCACAGAAACAAATGCTTAGAATGGCTGACTACCTTATTACTTTAATTAGGGAAAGCCAGCCTTCCCCCTCTGAAAGACAAAGAATTGATTTTCCTTCTGATTCTACAGACCATGAGTCCGTTGACTGTGACCCCTGTGATTGCCAGGACATACCTTTATCTACCAATGTGGACTCTGATGCAGAAGATTCCATTCCCTCTTCCTTCCCCTCCAGCGGATTTTTCTTTCGGTGAAACCTTGCATATACTATAAGAGAGCATTTCTGCTGGGAATGCCAGGACTACCCACAATCCAGAAAGAGACTCAGGGAATTTTTAGACTTGCCTCTGCATAGGCCTCTGGCTATACCCCTGTCCTGGATATTGTAGATGATGTCTTCATGGAGTCCACTCTTACCCTTGATACTTTACCACCGGCTCCTAGAAAGCCTGACAGGTACTACAGCGTACCTGACGCTCACAAATTTCTCTTTAAAAATCCCACTGCGGATCCAGAGACCATTTCCCTGGGACTTAAAAGTATTAAGGCTACTACAGCCAAAAACCCTTCACCTTCGGACAGGGATTCTAGGGCTTTAGACAGGTGGGGTAAGAAGGTATATACCTCTGCAACTCTTGCCATCAGGGCTTTAAATTGCCAGTTTCACATGCTGAAGTACCAACAGCATATTATGGAACTAATTAAATAAAAAAAAAATGTTGTTGATTCCTGATTGTGCAGAAAATAGACTTAAACATACTTTGCAGTGCGGTTTTGATGCCTTAGAAGCATCTTGCAGGGCTGCTGTCACTGGGTTTGTTCTGAGAAGGCATGCTTGGCTGAAGGAACAAATCTTGCCAGACCATGTCAAAGCAAAATTACTAGATGCTCCATTAAACCAAGAATGTTTGTTTGGCTCAAAAGCAGAAGTTCTTAAAAAGATGGAGGAAAAACCTAGATTCAGTAGGCATTGGCCTTTGAAAAACTGGTCCTTTCCAGTCCCTCTCAGACCTTCTCAGTCTAAACCCAGGGGCAACAGACCGCAAAGACTACACTCTCAGGGTATGCACAGATCTAAACAATGGAGTGCTCCCTCCTCAAAAACAGAGAGTGGTAAGCCACCCCCTTTTGGAAAAAGTTCGCAATAACTTGTCCTTCATCCTTCCCAGCCATGCCCAAGTACTTGCACCCCTAGGAGGAAAACTCGCCCTGTATGCAAAAAAATGAGTATATTACCCAAGACCGATCCAGCGATACAGATTCTACTTCCACTCACTGCCAACCCCAAGTGGATTGCCAGACTTTCCTCCAAACCAGTGGGCAGAGGCCCAAAAGCAAATACTTTCTCTTCTGTATCGGAGCTATTCATCCTGTTCCAACAGAGCAAAGGGGACAGGGTTTCTACTCCAGACTGTTCCTGGTGCCCAGAAAAGAGAACTTTTTTCGCCCTATTCTGGATCTGTCCACTCTCAACTCCTTCCTGGTAGTACCAAAATTCAAAATGCTTACACTCCAGCAGTTGCTTCCTGGCTAGTCACCCTAGACTTAAAAGAAGCTTATCTGCACATCCCCATAAGGGAATCTTGCCGGAAATATCTACGTTTCAGGGCAGGCTCTATGCACTATCAGTTCTCTGCACTTCCCTTTGGCTTATCTACTGCGCCCAGGGTTTTCACAAAGTGCCTGGCTCCACTGCATAGAGAAATATTCAAATGTACCCATACTTGGACTGGCTAGTTGCTCAGCTTAATGCATCCGAGATTATCCAAGTTCAACTAACTCTGGGCAAAACCGCAGTCCAGATTGTAGCTTGCTACAGACCCCCCACCATGCCCCAGGATTCCGACTCCTCTTTTCTTGATAACACTGGAAAATATTAAGGTACAACTCAACACTGTAATAATGGGTGATTTCAACTGCCCTACCATTAACTGGGATAACTACTCGTGTACCAACTCTTTTGCTCAACGTTTTCTGGAATTCATAAATTCCAGTGCCTTGGATCAACTTATCCTCACCCCCACCAGGGGCAGCAATATCCTAGACCTAGTCATCACCATCATGGGCGACCGGTGTTCCACACCAGAGGTCATCTCCTCGTTGGTCAGATCCAACCACAAGCTAATCACCCTAGATATCCACACCCCACTCCAACCCCCCATTAGGAAAACAACCGTAAAAAATTTCTCCAAAGCCAACTTCACGCTTCTTAAGACAGAAGTGGCAAACTTCACGACACCCATGCAGATGGACAATAGATGTATAAATGCTGAATCCTACACAAATGCGCTTTATAAGCACTTACAAGTGCATGGATCGTGCTATCCTCCAAAAAAGAAGCCAATCTGGTGGTCTTCTGCCATAAACAATCTCTACAACAGAAGAAAGAAACTGTTGCAAAAAAGAGTAAAATCCCACGATTGGGAGGAACTCCCTGGTCAGCCTCAGTAAGAAGCTAAGATCCCTCATAAAATCCTCCAAAGCTAGTTATGAAAACAAAATTGCCACTGATTCTAAAGGCCACCACAAAGCATTCTATAGCTATGTCAAGAATCTCAATAGCAACACTCAGATCTGCTCTGAGTTACAGCACAGTGACGCTAAATATACTTAACCAACTGATGTTGCCAACATCCTGGCAGATAGGTTCAGTGCTAAGTTTACCCCCCCCAAAGGGCCCATCTTTATACCGGAAGAATGCAATGTTCCTGTAATCACGGCTGCACAAGTAAAAAACCTCACTCTCCAAAGCCAAGAACACAGCATCCATGGGACCTGACAAAACCCAGGCTGCTTTCTACACGAACTACAGAATGAACTGGCACCCCACCCAAGTACCATGTTCAATCATAGCCTCACCTCAGGCTTTGTGCCCACTGAATGGTGCACAGTGAATGGTTATCCCACTCCACAAAGGGGAGGGGGCACAATAGACCCCGGGAACTACCGCCCCATTAGCCTGACGAGCCTGGTCTGCAAGGCCATGGAACTCATAAGCAAAGACATTGAAGATCTCCAAACTCTGTACCCCACACGGTTTGGGTTTGTAAAAGGCAGATCATGTCTCCTAAACCTGATAGACTTCTTTGAAGTAGTCACCAAAGCCATAGATGAAGTAGTCACCAAAGCCATAGATGAGGGTAAGGTGGTTCACACAGGCTATCTAGATCTCGCCAAGGTGTTCACCATCCCCCATTCAGGATTTATAGATAAACTCAATAAACTAGGTATAAATCCCTATGTCACAAGATGGGTTGCCAACTGGCTTACTGACAAAACCCACACTATGAAAGCAGCAGACTCCAATTCAGACTTCAGACCAGTGACAAGTGGAGTACCACAGGGTCCAGTCCTGGGTCCTCTCCTGTTTGGTATCTACTTCTCTGAAGTACAGGCTAACTAAATTCGCAGATGACTGCAAACTAGGAGCCATAATCGAAACTCCTAACTATGTGGACATCCTACAAAAGGGCCTCACTGAGACCGATGCCTGGTGTCAAAGCCATGGTCTCAAGCTCCATGCCAAAAAGTGCATTGTCCTCCCCTTTGGTAAAAACTCTGTACCCATGAACTACCACTTAGGCAGTAGTCTACTTAACACTGAAAGTGTGATGAGACCTTGGGACACAGGTGGACAGTAGTCTCTCCTTTGATAATCACATCGCCACAGTGGTCAGGAAATCCTTCTACGTGGCACACCTCATCACAAAAGGTTTCTCATCCAGAAAAAGAGGTAATTGTTCCCCTCTACTCATGACCCATTGTAGAGTACAACGCCCTTTTGGGTATGTACCTCACAAGACATCTACAACAACTGGAAAGGCCGCAAAAATACCTCACAGAGTATTACTGGCCTCAAACAGATGCCTTACGCAGACCAACTCAAAAAACTCAAGCTTTACTCTGTCGCATATCGCCTACTCAAGAGGCCATCTCTGCCTAACATACAAAGCTATGTCAAACACAGAGCTGTTGGGCATGCTCCACTTAAAGAAATCCCAATCCCTCCGAGCTGCATGCTCTAGGGACCTAAACCTTGTCACCACAATAAACAGAACATGCTTGAGGGATAGTGTCCCAGAGACTTCCCATACTCTGGAAAACAGACTACCTATCTATGTCAAACAGAGCTCCTCATTAGCACTCTTCAAGAAAAATCTTGATTTGGATGGGTAATAGGAAATTCACCCCAGGGATCACTTCTGTGGTTCTGCTTGACAGGAGCACAGGAAAATAATTTTCTTGGGTGGCGAAAGCCAGGGTACCTTTTTGGCTAGGCTTGTATAGGCCCTAGGGCCAATAGCCTAGTTACCTGCCTATGAACCTATGATTGCCTGATTCAGGCGGACAGTCAGGAATTGCAACTTCAGCACCTGACATTTGTAAAGATACTTCTAACGTCTCTGGGATATACCATTAACAAAAATAAATCGCATCTTGTGCCCAGCCAAAATATTGTATTCCTGGGAGCAAGCTTGAACACAACTTCCCAGATGGCATTCCTCACTCCAGAAAAGCAGGTTTACTTGACAAATTACTTCAAACTACTGGCCATCCAAACCCACCTATCTGCAAGAAAAATACTGCAAGCCCTAGGGTTCATGGCCTCACGCATTCTAGTGATTCCATATGCAAGACTGTATATGAGGAAACTTAAGTGGTATTTAAGTCTCTGGTGTCAACATTCTTAGGAACTTGAAACAGTGATTCCTATCATTCCTTGCCTAAAGGCAGAGTTCCTTTGGTGGGCAGAGGCTTGCAACCACAAGGGTCTCCCTTTCACTCAATCTCCTGCTGCCCAAACCCTGACAACAGACACATCAGACTATGCATGGGGGGCTTACATGGCAGGCAAATGCACTCAAGGCAAATGGAGCCCAAGACAAATTCACCTGCATATCAATCAAAAAGAAATGTTAGCTATACAGAATGCCTTCAAATACCTTATCCTGCCAGGGCAACTCTTAATAAAGACAAGGCAACACCACAGTTATGTGGTACATAAACAAGCAGGGGAGAACTCATTCCTACCCACTCTGCAGGTTAGCAATGGCTCTGTGGAACCCAGCCTTGAGCTGTCAAGTGCACAAGCAAGCTCAATTCCTGCCAGGCAAACAAAATTCACTGGCAGATGACTTCAGCAGAAATCTAATGGACCCACACAAGTGGAAACTGGAACCCAACTCATTCAAACTTCTAATACACAGATGGGGGACACCAGAAGTGGACCTCTTTGCTTCCCCCCAAAACCATCAGCTGAGCAAATTTTGCACCAGAATTCCCCACAGCCAAGCATGGAAAGTGGATGCCCTTTTCTTTTACGTGGGAAAACCTCTCAATCTCTGCCTTTCCCCCTCTGCCCCTCCTTTCAAAAGTACTACTCATGATCAAACATGACAGGCCAAGGACAATCCTTATTACACCAGACTGACCACGCCAGCACTGGTACCCACTCCTACGCAGTCTGACAGCAGTTGCACCTACATCAGACCCCCTCTCTGCTCTCCCAGCAGGAGGGACAGATTTTGCATCCTCCGCTGCAAACCCTGAACCTGACGGCCTGGCTTATTCCCTGAACATATCACCAGCAACCCCCAGCAAACAGGTGCAGGATGTTATCCTTGAGGCCAGGAGGCCTAGTACTAGGAAATCCTATTCAGAAAAGTGGAAAAGATGCTGTTCTTGGAGCCAGTCTCAAGGAACGGACACGGCCTTGCCCACCTTACCTCAAATCCTAGATTATCTAGCAGAGCTGCTGTACAAAGGCCTATCCTTCTCATCAATTAAGATTCATGCCTCTGCCATCTCAGCTCATTACAGTACTGAGCCACCCCTCTTCTCTCACCCTCTCATCAAATAGTTCCTGAGAGAAGCTAACAATTTAAGACCCCCAAGGAGAGCTCCCACTACTGCCTGGGGCCTTAACTTTGTACTAGAGAAGCTCCTGCTCCCCCCTTTTGAGCCTGCTGCTACAGCAGAGTTAAAATTCCTCTCTTGGAAAACAGCCTTACTTATAGCCATCACTTCAGCAAGAAAAGTGTTTTGAGTTACAGGCCCTTATGGCTGTGGAACCCTTCATTATCTTCCATGCGGACAGGGTTTCCCTCGGGACTAACCCATCATTATGCCCAAGGTGGTATCCAGTGTGGCTTTAAACCAATCCATCCATTTACCAACTTTTTTCCTAATCCTCAGAATAAAGGGGAAAGGATTCTGCACTCCTTGGACATGCACAGACTGCTCAGGTTCTACATTGACAGGACTAAACCTTTTTGAAAATCTGACCAGCTGCTAGTCAGCTTTGCTACAGGGACAGAGGGCAAGGCCATTTCAATGCAAACCATTTCTAAATGGATAGCGCACTGCATCCATTTCTGCTACAAACACCATGGAAAACCTACCCCACAGGGATCAGACCTCATTCCACTAGGACTACATCATCCTCTACAGCATTTCTCATGGAGTCCCTACCAGGGACATCCTGGAGGCTGAGTTCTGTACACACCTTCACCAAGCATTACCACTTGCCTATCTTTTCTAAATCCAGAGCTGGATTTGCCACAGCAGTCTTACAAGGCTTGCTAGCCAGCCCTAATACTTCTTGACTGCCTCCACCCTTCCTCAGCTTTGGGAATCAACTCAAGTATGATGACTGCAACAGTAAAACGCGAAGAACATAGTAGTTGTGTGTACTACTTACCAATGTATGTAGATGTTTGTATTCACTGTTGCAGTCCTGGTCCCCTACCCTCCTCCAGCCCCTGTTTTTCTACTTTCTATCCTATCTTTTTTTGGGCTGTATCTTATGTATATGTATTTTTTTCTACTGGAGGTGTTCCATGCCATGTGATTGCTTCCTATTTTGGGGGCTCCTGACATCTGGGGCAAGAAAAACTGATGTAATGGCGTCTGCTGCATGTTTTTTACCCCTGACAACCTGACTTCATGGAAGAGGCAACAGCATCTGACACAGAAATTCCAAGACTCTAGTATTCAGGCCGACTGAGGGCTACCTGCAGGCAGATAACCCAAGTGTAATGACTGCAACAGTGAATACACATCTACATTTATGGTAAGTGTACACAGCTGTACTTTTCCTCACTTCTGTTCCAGAGCTACAAGTCATCTGGCTTGGAATATGGATGCCATGCCTTTTTCTTGGTAGGGGGATGCTTTCCCCTTCTTCCCAGCATCCTACACAAAATCAGGCAGGACTCTCCAAGAATTTTGTTGGTGATTCCCTTTTGGCCCAGACGGCACTAGCTCCCCTTCCTTTTCATCTGGCCAGGGGAAATCATCACAGGTTACCTCACTGAATGGATCTTTTCACACAAGACAAGGGGTCTCTCCTTCACCCTCGTCTGTCTGAAATTCATTTGGCACTTTGGGTTGATAGGATTTTAATAACCTTTCAATACCAATTTTCTGAGGATGTGCTTGGGGTCCTGCAGGAGGCCAGAAAACCCAACACCAGAAAATCATGTGTGTAAATTGAGCTTTTGGTCCCTTAAGCTTCACCCAAGATCACTTTTTTTTTTTTTTAGGGGGGGCCCTTGGTTGTCTCTTACTTGTATGAACTGCTCAATGCTGGCTTGGCATATTCTTCTGGCAAAGCTCATTTACCAGCATTCTCTGACTGTCTGCCTTTGAATCTGCCATTGGCTTCTTGTTTTGAAGCTAAACAATTCCTGAAAGGCATCCTCCACATTAGGATCACAGGAAAACCTGTTCGTTCTTCGTGGGACCTTAATTTTGTTTGTGAGAAATTGACCCAGGCTCCTTTTAAGCATGCTGCTGTTTTGCAACACTGCACCTGGAAGGCTGTTTTATTGGTTGTCCTTGCCTCCAAGAGAGCTGAACTCCAAGCCTTTATGGCATTTCCCCTTTCTAGACTTTTCATAGGGACAGTGTGTCTCTGTGTACTAATCCTCCTTTTATGGCCAAGGTGGTCAGTGAGTGGGCCCTTAATCAGTCTAGCCATCCTTCCTTCCTTTTTTTTTTTTTACTTCACCGCAGTCTGCTAGTAAGAAGGTTCTACGCACATTGGATCTTCATAGACAGCTGATCTATTATTTAGACGAGATAAAGGCTGTACACAAATCTGAGTAACTTTTTTTTTTTTTTTTTTTTTTTCATGCCAGGACATTGGGTTTTGCAATTTCTAAGCTAATAGTGTTCTCCTGGATTTCGAAAGCAATTTCCATTTTTCATGGTAAACCACTTCCTACCTCTGTTTGCACCCATTCTACCGGGACAGTGTTGTCCTGGGGATTTCTTCAAAGGTTTGTATACCAGTTGCGTCCTTGAAGCCACTATTTAGTGTTGTGTGCACACCTTCACTAAACATTCCAAGTTGGATGTCATTTCTAGAGCCAGGCTAGGTTTTGCCAAGGCTACCCTTCATGGATTTTTGGAGCATTCCACCTTGCCTTCCTCCTCCCATTCCTTCTTGTAGTTTTTGTACTGTCCCATTAGTTATGAATATTGCAACAGTGATGTGGCAGGACATAGTACAATTGTGTAAACTCTTACCACTGCAGTAAATGTCATTCTTCTCACTATTGCAGTATTCAGTCCCTCCCTTCTGTCCCCTTTTCTTCCTTTTGTGTGTTGGGCACATCTGACTGGCCGATGGGTCTTTGCCTTTCTCTTTAGGCATCCCCTCTTTCCCTGGATGTACATGTTCTCCTTTTCTCCTGGGGTGGCTGTATTTCTCTTGGGGCACTTCACTTCTGAGTTGGAGCATCCGTATGTCACCTTTATACCTTATGCTGATGCGAGGAGCATACATCTAACATAAAACGCTTCTAAAAGTTAAAGGCATTATTATACTGGCTGGACATAGGGCTGTCCATGGCAGGAGATCCCGTAGGTTATGAATACTGCAAAGAAGGAACATTTACTGTTATGGTATGATTTTACACAACTGCTATTATCATTTGCATGTTTGTAATTGTGTGATTTGTGCAGCCAGCATGGTGGTTAGTATACCTAGTCACTCTGACTTATCCTAAAGCTAGATGTGGATGGTGGCTGGTCACAATAACCTAACAATTACTTTTGGGCATGGGAAACCAGTCCAGAAACTTAAATAGTGGTCCAACATGGAAACAAGAGGGCAGAGGCCAAATAGAGTGTAAATGTCCATGCTTTTGTTCCTCTAAGGAACTTCATCCGATCCAGTAAAGCATTCTGACCCGGCTTTCCCTCTGCAGGCTATACTTCCAGTTCCATCGTGTTCCACATTAGCATTCCATTAGATGCAAGAGTGCTGCTAGAAGGACTACCCATGGTAATGCCTGATTCAGTGTCAACCCAGATCCTCGGCCAGATGTTTGATCTTAAGGACTAGTGTTTTGGTCTGCCCTAGCTCCCGGACTGTAGTAATCTTATGATTTGTAACTTCAATTCTTATACAGTTGTCTTTGGGCATTGCTCAGCTACCTGTGGTGGGGTGAGGGGCACAATATAGAGAAGTAGGGTCATTTGGGTTAGGCTGACCTTTATTGCATTTTAGTTTGAGCTCTGAGACTAGGTCTTTAAGATTTACTTTAATATGAGATTGTGTTTACAACAACAAAAATCTGATCTAATTGGCGTTTGGCATTGGACTATTTCTGGGAGCTGATGAAGCTCCTTACAAGGGCAAAAGTATGGACGTTTTCACTTGATTTGACCACTTTTCTCTAGTTTCTACTTTGAGGAGAAGTATTTTGTCAGTTTGCTGCCCTCTGTCCATTCCCTTGTGCATTGCTCATGTTACTGCATGTAGTTGGGAGGTACTGTTTTATGATGTGCTTCTTAGTGTTCACAAACCATTGGTACCAATTTCCACATTTATTATTTGAAGAGCACTTAATTGTTTTGCGTGTCTAATTGCCATTGTTAAGTCTGACTTTCAGACATCAAACACTGTGCTGTCGAAGTAAATCATTGTCAAGGTGCTGAAAAATTGTATGTTTTTAAACTGCTAGCTGGAAATATGGGGGTAGCATAGGTTTGAGGAGTTGTATACTTCCCCATGGTTGTGATACCATGTAGTGTGTGTGTGTGTGTGTGTCTATGTATTTATCATATATATAGATAGCTATATAGAAACATATCTCTCTATTTTTCTATCTGTTTATACTTATACATAATAAATAAGGTGAGGGTTAAGGGCACAGACCTCTGAGGTTTTTATGTAAGCACTTTATTTAGCTTCTTTTGTTTTTTATTTTGTGCATCTGTGTGTGTATGCACATGTGCACACAGAGTGGCAGCATTTCATTCTGTAGGGCATTTGCTGGTGTGAATGTAATGCCCTGACTTCTGTCAGTGTGGGCTTCATGTAGTCATTCTGGCTTATCCAGTAGTAATAGTCAAAGACTTCCCCTTTCCAAGTGACTGTTTTTTATATAAACTACAAATGGGCACCACATTTCATGGCACACATGGATAAGGTCCTGCCTATGACCTACATGACCTGAGATTGATTAGTGACTGGTAGTAGGGGAGCTGGTGAAGGAAGATTGTCATGAACATAAAACGCTAACTTGCCTGTCTTGCAAGGTGGGGGGCACTCAGGTCTGCTGTAGTTGTGGCATTGTGGAGAAAGAGGTGAGTAACCATGTTGCATGTAGGTAGGGGACATGCCTGTTGCTATACAGAACCTCATTCTGAGATAACCTTCATAAGGTGTGTGTGAGGGAGTTTCCATGCACAAGGCGCGAGCGTGAGGCATTGTGTTTGCAAGTAATTAGGATCTTGAGGGAAAAATCCTCAATGGCTTCCTGTGAGATAAGCCCCTCTGTAGGCCTTGGTCCCAGTAAGGGGGATAAATAGTTGCAGTCCAAAAGAGAGATGTTAAAGAAAAATGAAGGGATGTGTAGTATCTTTTAGCTTTAAATAGACTGGATGTTCTTCATCTCACATTGCTGCAGTCCTTACACTTGGGTAGTCCGCTGTCCTCGGTCGGCCCGAATATCAAAGTATAAGGCTGACGTCGGTCAAGGCGCATTTGACTGACATCAGGACGTCAGGGTACAAATGCGCATGACCGACGTCATATCCTCAGTCTTTTTTGCCGCATGGTCCGATGCAGAAGCAGCGTTGCAAGTGCCGTTCGTTCTGAAATTTTTCGAATTCGGAGTTTCAGACCGAGTCAAAGTTGGCTAAGTACCCCATTGGGGAATATTTTAGTTTTTCTTGCCTCAGTGGTTTACCGGATGTCAGAAAAAGTGAATAACTGTATTTCTTGTGGGAAACAGATACCGCATAGAGATTATCATACTTTGTGTATTCCTTGTTTAGGGCCTGAGCACGACGTTGTTGGGTGTCGCTTTTGTGCTAGATTCAATAAGCGCACTATTAAGAGAAGGTTAGATTGTGCCAGGTTAGTCTTGAAGCGGTGCAATTATAATATGCCGTCGGATGCTCCGGCCGCTTCTTCAAGAAGCGCAAGGACAAAGCAGCTAAGCCTAGGCTAGAAGAGCCGTCCGTACGCCGGTTCTTTAGAGGTGTCGGTGGAGCCGGTGGTTCCCGGAGGTTTCTCTGGAGTCCCAGGGAGACTTTGTTATTGCAGGATGTGGCCTCTCAGGAGGCAGGTCAGGCTGAAGGGGCTTCTCAGGTTACTGTACTCCCTCCCTTCCTAGGGTGGTTAGGCCCTCTCCTTCTGTTTCCAAGGCTTCTCCCAGAGGCAGGCCAGGTTTAGCTTCAGTTGGTGTCACCCCTAGTTCTTCAGGATCTGTGCCCAAGAAGCATATGCTTAAAATGGCAGAAGATTTGATTACTTTGATTAGAGGTTCTTTGCCCCCTCCTGATAAGAGACCTAGGGTGGAACCTGAGTTAGGGAGTTTTGAGCAGGCTTCGGATGTTTCAGAGTCTTACTGAAGACTTGCAGGAGTATTCTCCTTATTCTGATTCTGATGTGGATGATTCTACTCCTTCTGCTTCTCCTCCTGAGGATTTTTCTTTTTCAGAGACTCTTCATTCCATGAGGGAGCACTTTAAGTGGGAAGGTCAGGACTTCTCTGATTCCAGGAAAAGGCTTAGGGAATTTTTGTTTTTACCCCAGCATAGGCCTTTGGCTATACCTCCTGTTCTGGATGTTGTGGAAGATGTGTTTGCAGAGGCTTCTCTTAATCCTGATTCTTTGCCTCCTGCTCCTGTTAAACCGGATAGGTATTACAGGGTGCCTGAAGCTCATAAGTATCTTTTTAAGAGTCCTAGGGCAGACCCAGAAACTGTTAGTCAGGGGCCTAAGGGTGTTAAGGCTTCTGTTGTCAAAAATCCGGTTCCTCCAGATAAAGAGGCCAGGGCTTTGGATAGATGGGGAAAGAAAGTTTATACTTCTTCCACCCTAGCTATGAGGGCTTTGAATTGCCAGTTTCACATGTTGAAATACCAAAACTATCTACTTTCTCAATTGAAGTCTAAGGTAGATGCTCTGGCGGAAGGTATTGAGTGTAAAGAGTTACAAGATTTAGTACATGTTTCTGAGCAGGTGGGTAAGCATTCTTTGCAATGTGGTTTTGATGCTGTACAGGCCTCGTCTAGGGTGGCTGCCACTGGGTCAGTTCTTCGCAGGCACGCCTGGCTGAGGGATCAGAATTTATCTGACCATGTTAAGACAAGGATTTTAGATGCTCCTTTACAATCTGATGTGTTGTTTGGTTCTCCTGTTGAGGCAGTCTTAAAGAAAATGGAAGACAAGGCTAAGTCTATGCAGACTGTTAAAGATTTTTTGCAGGTTCAGCCCCCGAAGTTTAGTAGAAATTGGCCTACCAAGGGGTGGACGTATCCTTCTTATGATTCCCAGTCTAGGGGTAGATCTAGACGTGGTAGGGGCAGAGCTCAGGGCTCTTTCAGGCCTAGAACAGGGAGTTCACCTGCACAGTCTTCGGGTGAGGGTAGGGGTCAGTCCTTTCGTAAACAGACCAAATGACCTACCTTTTCAGCTGCCAGAGCCTTCTCGTCTAGCAGCACCTTTGGGAGGAAGGTTGGCACTTTTCAAGGAAAATTGGAGTTTAATTACCCAAGACAGATGGGTATTGGATATCATACACCACGGTTACAGGTTTTATTTCCATACCTTGCCTCCTTTCAAAGGCATGCCAGACGTTCCTCCTCGGCAAAGAATAGAGGCTCACAAACAAATTTCTCTGTTACTTCAAATAGGGGCCATACAGCCGGTCCCTATGCCAGAAGTGGGCCTAGGATTTTATTCTCGCCTGTTCCTAGTACCAAAGAAAGGGAACACGTGGAGACCAATTTTGGATTTATCTATCCTCAACACTTATCTGGACATTCCCAAGTTCAAAATGTTGACGTTACAACAGCTTTTACCTCTGCTGGGCAAAGATCATTGGATGGTAACTTTGGATCTCAAGGAGGCTTACCTTCATGTTCCTATCAGACTGAGTTGCAGGAAGTATCTCCGTTTTCAGGCTGGGACTTCTCATTATCAGTTCTCTGCATTGCCCTTTGGCTTATCTACTGCGCCCAGAGTGTTCACGAAAGTTCTGGCTCCAGTGATAGCTTTCCTCAGGCTAAAAGGAATACAGATCTATCCTTATTTGGACGATTGCCTGATTCTGGCTCAAGGAAGGGACGAGCTTCTTCATTTGGAATATGTGATAGCAGTGCTAAGATGCCTGGGGTATTCTGTGAACGAAATAAAGTCCAGTCTAGTACCCTCTCAGGACATGTGCTTTCTGGGTGTAAGACTGAATACAGCATCCCAGATGGCCTTTTTGACCCCGGACAAACAAAAGAATCTTTCCCTTTACTTTCATCAATTGTCTCATCAGTCCAGGCTGACTGCAAGGACAGTCCTTCAAGCCTTGGGGTTCATGGCATCTTGTATTCTGGTGCTTCCCAATGCCAAACTGCATATGAGGAAGCTACAATGGTATCTCAAAAATGTATGGACACAGCACTGCCAGGATCTGGACACTGTCATTCAAATAATACCTTGCATTCAAAAGGAATTGTTGTGGTGGGCTCAGGAATGTCACCTAAACAAGGGAGACTCTGTGACCCGGCCAGAGGCGAGTCAGATTCTAACGACAGATGCCTCAGACAAAGCTTGGGGAGCTCATCTGAATGGAAAGTGGATACAAGACAAGTGGCCTGCCAGACTACAACATCTACATATCAACTTGAAGGAGATGTTAGCAGTCCACTTTGCATTAATAGCTTTCAAGGATTTACTTCTTCCAGGGCAGGTGTTGATTCTAACAGACAACACAACTGTCATGTGGTACATCAACAAGCAGGGGAACACATTCTTATCCTCTATGCAGACAAGCAATGATTTTGTGGGAGACTGCTCTCAGTTTACAGCTAAATCTTCAGGCAAGGTTTCTGCCGGAGCACAGAACTCCTTAGCAGATGTGTTGAGCAGACGAATTATGGATCCCCATGAGTGGAAATTGGATCCTCATGTATTTCAGAAATTGACAGTGTCATGGGGAACTCCAGACATAGATCTGTTAAGCTTCTCCACTAAACCACCAGCTGCCAAAGTTTTGCAAGAAAAGGTTTCATCCCACAGCTTGGAAAGTGGATGCTCTTTCTTTCAATTGGAGCAATCTTCATGTGTATGCCTTTCCACCTCTGCCTCTCCTCCCAAAGGTACTACTAAAGGCCAGACAGGACAAGCCAAGGATGATTTTAATAGCTCCAGATTGGCCTCGACAGCATTGGTACCCATTACTGAGAAGTCTGGTACGGGAGCCTCCATGGCCTTTGCCTTCGATTCCACACCTGTTGTCTCAGGAGGGACAGTCATTTGCTCAATGTCAAGCTTCACTCTCTTCACCTAACAGCCTGGCATATTCTGTTTTGAACCATAGTGGGTCTCAACTTCCACAGCAAGTTTTGAATGTTATTTTGGAAGCTAGAAGGCCTAGTACAAGGAAAGTGTGCGCTGATAAATGGAAGAGATTTTTATTTTGGAGTGCAGCAAAGGATTTTGATGTTTCTGAGCCTAATTTAAGTGTGGCTCTTCAATATCTTACTGAGTTACTGGACAAAGGTTTGTCCTTCTCTTCTATTAAGGTTCATGCTGCAGCAATTTCGGCTCACTATGATTGTGACCCACCATTGTTTTCTCATCCTTTGTTCAAGCAATTTCTTAGAGGGGCAAAGAATATAAGACCCCCACGTAGAGCTCCTACTCCTGCTTGGGATCTCAATTTTGTGTTGGAGAAACTCACTCTACAACCTTTTGAGCCTGCAGCTACTACCGAGTTGAAATATTTATCATGGAAGACTGCTTTTTTGTTAGCCATTACCTCTGCAAGAAGGGTTTCTGAATTGCAGGCCCTTATGGCGGTTGAGCCTTTCTTAATTTTCCATAAGGATAGGGTATCTTTCTACTAATCCTTCCTTTATGCCTAAAGTGGTTTCTAGTGTGGCTTTAAACCAAACTATTCATTTGCCTACTTTTTATGCAAATCCCCAAAATAAAGGGAAAAGATTTTGCACACTTTAGATGTACACAGGCAGTTGCGATATTATTTGGACAGAACTAAAGGGTTCAGGCAGTCTCAGCAGTTATTTGTTTCTTTTGCTTTGAGTTCTCAGGGCAAGCCTGTGTCAAAACAAACTATTTCTAAGTGGATTGGGTTTTGCATTGCTTTCTGTTATTCCCATCATGGCAAGGATATTCCAGCTGGGATTAGGCCTCATTCCACTAGGGCTACTGCCACTTCGACAGCTTTTTTAAGGGGGGTGGCAACTAAAGATATTTTGGAGGCAGCTACTTGGAGCTCAGTGCATACTTTCTCTAGGCATTATCACCTTCCACTTTACTCTAAATCTAGGACTGGTTTTGCCACTGCTATTTTGCAGGGCATTTTGGCAGCTCCTGCTTCTTTATAGTTTTGCCATCCTCCCTTACCTCTGCTTTGGGATTCTACCCAAGTGTAAGGACTGCAGCAATGTGAGATGAAGAACATAGTACAGTTTTGTACCTACCATAAATGTAGATGTTAGAAGCTCCACATTGCTGCAGTCCCTCCCTCCTTCCCTCTGTAGTTAGAGGCGGTTGTGTGGGTTGGGTTGTCAATATGGTGTATATTGTATATATTGTACATATTATTAGTGCAAGGGTGGTTGGTTGGTTGTTTGCTGTCTTTTGGTTTTGACCTTTCTTTTAGGGTCTTCTGACATCTGGGGCAAGAAAAGACTGAGGATATGGCGTCGGTCATGCGCATTTGTACCCTGACGTCCTGATGTCAGTCAAATGCGCCTTGACCGACGTCAGCCTTATACTTTGATATTCGGGCCGACCGAGGACAGCGGACTACCCAAGTGTAAGGACTGCAGCAATGTGGATCTTCGAACATCTACATTTATGGTAGGTACAAAACTGTACTTTATCTCTGGCATGAAACCCATATTATTTACATCCGTGCTGTGGAGAATCCTGGGGAAGGTGTACTAAGAGAAGGATCAAGGATGGCAGGATGCTCTGTAAAGATATATTTTTAAAGTGAGACAGTCACCTCTGCTTTAACAACCTTGGGTGCTTCTGGTGCATTTTAAACTTACTACCTTATTTCTGAAAATGTTACTGTTACTACATATTGCACTCCCAACAAGTTTCTGTCTCTTGCTCATTTTGTGTAGCGAACTGACATGCTTATGTGTAGTAAATGTCTCTAGATGCACCTTGTCTTCATACTACAGCGTTAGCCATAAGTAAATCATTCACTTTACGGCTTCTTGTGAGAACACATGAAGCTTGTTACTTTATCTCATACTTTATGTGGTAGGTAACCTTTCTGCCTTTAGAAGCATATATGAGCATCTATATGCTAAATACCATACATGTTAAAGTTGCGACTCATAAAACTATGAAAATGAGGTATTAACCTTTGTGTGGGACTTGAACACAGGATCTTCCACATTTCATGTGGTTTATTGCCGTTGGAATAACATGGAGAATCTGAACAGTTGGTACCAAGTGTACCTGAAAAGTTCTAGAATATAATTCTTTTAAGCAAAACCACGGACAATCTACAGTTAAAGGCATGTTTGCTTGTAATAGTTGTAGTATTTGTAGGTTTATAGCCAAAGGGCCTGTCATTTTCATTGAGGGCCTAGATTATACTTTCCCCGTTCCTGGTTATGTCACCTGTAACACCAGAGGGGTAGTATATATTGGTTTTTGCAGTTCATGCCCTGCATTTTATGTGGGGATGACAACTAGGTGCCTGAAAACTCGTATTAAGGAACACATTTACAACATCAAGACTCGTAATGACACTAGTGCTTTATTTAAACACTCTCTTAGTTGTATGAATTTCAAGAAATTTTTATTTTCTGTGTTAGAGGTGGTTCATTCAGACCTTAGGGGTGGGGATTTTAAGAATTTGGTTGAACAAAGAGAGACGTGGTGGCAGATTAAACTTTCAGCTGACAAAGCCCCAGGTTTAAACGAAGCAGTGAATATTAGATGTTTTTTAAAAAAACAATGTGTTGAGTATAGACAAACACAATGTTTCTATTTCCTCTCTTTACATGAATTAGGCTATTTTCAAGCCAACAAGTACATCAGGTTTTTATTAATTGATTTAATGATTGATTAATTAACATTTTCTGATTAATCTACATTGTATTTAATGTCAGTGTTTTTAGTCGTTTTATTCATTCTGAAGAAGTCTGAGGACGAAAGCGGATATTAAAATATTTTTGTTACGCTATTTCCGTGGAGTTGTTTTTGTGGATTACCTCTGGTTTCCTGTTGCTATTTCATTTTGTTTGCGTTCTTGTGGTTTTTCTTTGTGGTACCTGAAAAGTCCTTTTCCTTTCTTCTAGGAAATGTTTAGCATGGTGGTTCTAAGGTCTGGTTATGCCCACGCATAAATGTGGAAGAGTACGTCTGCATGGCATTGCTTTTGAATTGTAAAAATAAGAAAATAGAGTAGTGACCCTTGTCTGGGACTTTAAGCTAGAATATTCAACATTTCATGCAGTTGCCACTGTCTCAGGACTGAGAAGGAGCATTCTGTGTATCCTTGTTGTTTATGCCCATAGTATTTTATTTGGATGTATTGTTTTATACGTAAACAGTAACGGTGATTATATATTTGGAGGCCATAGTTTCCCATATAGTGAAAATATGCAGCCAAAATATACGCGAATAGCCGGTAGCATCTTTGCAATTACCAGAGAAGTAAGTTGGATGTTTCTAGTAGTGTAATGTATTTATTTTAAAGAAGCAGATACCTGTCACTTAGTTGAACTGTGATTTTTGACTTTTTCCTTTCATGCTCATCTGTTATGTTTTTTATATATATATATATATATATATATATATATATATATATATATATATATATATATATATATATATATATATACACATACATATTACTTTGTTACAACTGTTGTGCATTTTCAGTTTAACTATTTGTAGCACCCATAGTGTAGTAATTGTTTCAATTGTGGAAAACATGACCGCAGTATTTTATTCTGCTTTTCTGACAGTTTATTTTCCCTCCCATTTTCTAGCCTTTCTCTGGTACCACACCTGAAACAATTGGCCGGAGGAACTACTTGGCAGGTAAAAACAAGTAATTGAAAAGAAGCTAACAGGATTGATGGACTCCCCTACCCCATGCTTTTTGGCTTTCATAGCCTCCAGCATAGCTCTCAACTGTCCAGATTTTTGCAACATATTTTTTGTGTTCCTCATAAAATTTGTGGTTTTCTAGTTAATCACCGAGGATTAAAGTTACTAAATAATGACATACATTTGAGTTTCAGACAGAAAATGCATGCTAACACAAATCCTGGTACTCTAGCAACTTTCTGAGTAAGAGCAGTGCTTAAAATGTGTT
Organism: Protopterus annectens; assembly: GCF_019279795.1. Taxonomy (NCBI): domain Eukaryota; kingdom Metazoa; phylum Chordata; order Ceratodontiformes; family Protopteridae; genus Protopterus; species Protopterus annectens. The sequence goes on along the minus strand of NC_056744.1, from coordinate 464,841,280 downwards.
TGTTTTTGGGCCTTTGTCTCCCCATTGTTTTAGGCTTTGTCCAGATTTCTTGCAGTAAGAGGTTGAGGGGTATGGCCGCCAACTATCAAGCCTCTTTCTTAAGATTGCATGTTCCTTTCTTCACATCAGCCCCCATCACTGCATGGAGGGAACCACCAGCACTGTGGCATAGAGGGATAAATACCAGACTATGGCCCAGGCGACCCTAATTTAATTGGCATCTTGGGCATCTGAGTTGCTGGAAGGGAGGGATGGGTTTTGCCCATCACAGGGTGTAGGGTGGTCATCTGGCATTCCCAATATTTGATTACTAGTGGAGGCTGGAGACAAAAAAAGGAAGCATTGTCCAAAGTGGAGAAATGGAAGGGCATTGGCTGAACTACAGTGGAGGCAGAGTGATACACCCGCACATCCCCCTGCCTACCACTTAGACACGAAAATGTGAGGATAGGGCATAAGTAATAAAGCTGTACAGCAACAATGTAACTTGGTCCCAGGATGCCTCAGTCTCTTTTTCGCCCCATCCCTAATTAGAGTTAGTGCAGGCCAGGCCAGGAGAGGCAAACATATCCACTGAGTTAGGAGAAGCAACAGGTTTCACTGATCATCAGCTGCATTGTAGAAATAATTTTAAAAGAATGGACCTCCTCCCCCCATTTTTCAGTGGAAGTTTACAGTTTGGATTTAGACTAGATGTGTAAACTGTTGAGAGCAACTCTTGCCTGGCCGTCTTCCATGCAGTTGTGAAGGCTGCTTTGCTTCCTCTGATCCCCATTTTTCCTGTATTCCATCTTCTGTGGACAGTTTTCTTGGTGCAAGGTTTGATGGGTCCCTCTACCAAAGACCAAGTCCCTCTGCATTTGAAGGACATATCCTAATCTCCTCCCTCTGCCTGGGAACCTCGGTGTAAACATCTGCTATCAGTAACCAACTTTTTTTTTTTTCAAATTAATAAGAGGTGGGATTTTTTTGTGTTGGTCCTTGCTGCATGTCTCCATGATGGTTGGCAGAGGCATTTGTGTTACTGCAGAGACTTATAGCCTTTCCCTTCACCTGCATGTTACCACCCACATTTCAATAAAGGCCACCATATAATGGCGTTGTAGCACCAGACTCGCATCCTTCATCATTACTGCATTTTGTGCTTGTAAGCCTCCACTTGCTTGGTGAGTATAGCAGACCAAAAACCACCATTCATTGCCCCAAGATGGGCAGGCTAGCTTTGGCCAGTCATGTTCATCTTCCCTTACTGACTTCTCTAGCTTCTGAGCCTTAGTCAGACCTTGGTCATCTGGCTGATGGTCACCACTTTGTCTCTTCACTACAGATCTGGCTTTTTAATGACCAGCTGTTCCCTCTTAAACAATGTCATGTTACTTGCCTTGCAGCTTTTGAAGTGATTGTGAATTTGTTTGGCATTCTCTTGTACCATTGTACCTCCAAGTGTTGTCACAGCCGGTATGAATCTCAAAGGAGGCCCACTGCATTACACTAGTGTAAATGGTGCATTCATAAGGAAATTAGATGGCATCGGTCACTTCTCTGGATGCTGAGGTGGAGACTACTGTGGAAGTATGTAGGTAAATGCGAGGTAATAGGTATGTGTTATGTTATGGTTGCATTGTTTTTCCCTGCCATTTCAAACCTAGAAATGCTTTAAATGAGTAGTAAAAGGGCAAACGTTAAATCAAAGCCATTCTTTTACAGAAAAGCTTTTAAAAGTAGTTGCAGGTGTTCAGATGTGATCATATGTTGAGAACTGGCATAACTGTTAAGGTGCTTACTTCATTGATGTGTGTGTCTTTCGGCTTTTCCCGGTTAGGTGTAGCCACAGAGAACTCCGGTCTGCTAATGATTGACAGTAGCTTTTTGCATGCTGGCTTGCCGGGCCTAACGCACAACCTTCAACTAAAGGACACCCATTCATGCATGTCGCCACACAGAGGACGGTCTGACCTGAGAATTGAACGGGCAACGTCTAACTGTGAGGCGACAACGCTACCGCAGCACCACCGATACAAGGTTTAATTCTTACCTTTAGATGGGGAAATTTGGGAAGGCTTAAATCCACAAAGGCAGATTGCTATGAGTCTATGTTCTCACACTGTTTGGTATACAGCTGATGTAGTACTTCCAATTAGACACAAGAGGGAGCTCAAGTGATTGAAAATCAAATAAAAGTTGCAACTCTTGGCCTTTACTCATCTAAGGTTTCCTTCCTAGAGAACATGTAGTGAGTGCAAGGTAATTCATTATAAAAAGCAAAACGTCTAGTGATTAGAACAACGGCTTTTGAACTGAGGAATAAAGAGTAATAGTCCTAAACTTCAGTGCCTTCTAACAATAAATGGAGTTGATTTTTGATGAAATTGCTCAAACTCTTCCAACTGTAGAAGTTGTCATTATCGTGGGAGCCCTATTGGAACTCTTAATCGGTGCTTCATAAAGTCTGAAAGGCCTCCGTTTTATATTGATTTGAACTTGCTGAATGTGTCCCAGGTGGGTATGTCCAGAGCCTTAAGCAGCATTCTACAGTCACCCAGAATGATGCCTCAATACAAACAGAAAATGATTGACTTTAACAATTGGATTAGTTTCTGGTGTCATTCCAGGGGGATCCAGTACCTGGCACCCTGGGAAGATATGATAGACAGATCACGATGCTTTGCCAGAGATGGCCTGCATCTGTCTCACTTGGGCTTCAGGCTTCTGGTAAAGGCACTTGCCTCCCCCATAGTGCCTTTTTTAGGAAAAGTGATGAGGTTAAAACTACCAACATAAAAATTTCAGCAGAACGGAAATGAAAGAATATGCTGCTAAACTCTAGGAGTCTAAACATGAAACTGCACTCATTGCAAGCATTCTTAACGCTGGAAAATGCCGACATCTGCACAGTCACAGAAACCTGGTTCAAAGCTGTGGAGAGCACCCCAACCTTACTTGGTAACTTATCCTATCATACATTCAGACCCCAAACTGTGGGCAGTAAAGCCAAAGGACGTGGAGCTTCAATCTATATTAAAG
>NC_056744.1:464827888-464837756 GCF_019279795.1 Protopterus annectens | reverse complement strand
TATCATATTTATTCAAAACATGACCCACATGATTGATTATAAGGATGTTTGGGTGCATGTCTTTAACAATATATTTGCAATTCCACATTTCTAAGTGCCAGAAATTAAACGATGGATTCTTTTCCCTAAGTTCTTGGTTTTCAAGTAATAATGAAGTCTATAGTCATAGGCTAAATTTCACATGGAAGATAGTAAGAACTTTCACAATAAGATTAACAGTGTCGTAAAACTTGACATCTTAGGGAAAAAGTCTGGTGACTGAAAAAACAGTATCATCATGGTAAAATAAAATGTCATGGAAGAAATCTTTGTAACTCAGAAAGTTTCTTCTTCCTCTGATAATATATATAGTTATTTTCCTTTCCCAGTGTATATGGAGCCTTAATAAAGAAGAAAATACATGGCTAAAACATCTGAGTTCAAATGTATTGAGCGAAGAAAAAATAACACCAATTCCTCTTCTCAAACAGAGTAAATACATTATTATGCTTTTACTGTTTTAATAAAGTGTGTGGTCTGTTAATTGGAATCTACCATGTACCCAGAACAGATTAAGGCTGATTTGTCTGACTTTAGACATATCATTCCTTAGATTGTCAATGATTTCTTCAGCTAACCTCTTTAATTGATCTCAATGGAAGGTGAGACCTAATTGAAGTTTCTACTCAGTAAGAAAGAAGTGTCCTTAAGTGTGCTGTTGTCAATGTCCAAGTTAAGTACAAAACCATCATAGTAGAGTGTTGTTGGGATGGTAGGACTGATATTAGATGCAGAAGGTGAGTGCTAAATTTACTTATCTTCCCTTCTATTAAATTTGCCCAGTCTTGGAGGCTAGTCAATATATATATATATATATGTATATATATATCTACTTCAATGATTTCAGTTTCAAAACTTTGAGCATCATATGGCGAAGACCAGATAGTCAGTTGAAATTCAGATATCAAATAAAAAAAATATGAGAAAACAAAAAAAAGTTTTCTTTTCGTTTTCCATAGGGCAAGCACCTTCACCCCTCACACTCCCTGCTGAAATTAGTATACCAGCTCTGAGACCACACACAGCAAGGAAAAGTACAGTTGTGTACCATAGTACGTGTTCGGTGTCTTCTGTTGCAGCCATGACTGTAGGGTTCTCCCCTGCGGCAGGCAGCCCTCAGTCGACCCAGTCCCAGAGTCTGCGGTCAGGCGTCCGGCTGTTCGCTCTGCTCCCTGGCGTCAGGCGCCAGGAGTATAAAGCTGACAGCCGGCATGCATCTCCAATTTTCTTGCCCGGATGTCAGGGTCCCAAAATGAAATAGTCCCAAACCTTTACCGATACACCTCAGAAGAAATGGTGAAGAAGGAACACAAAAGTAAAAATAGAGGGGGACAGGAGGAGGGAAACCAGACTGCAACGGTGAAGACACTTTCGAACATCTACATTTATGGTAGGTGCAGCTGTATATATTCATCGTGTTTCACTGTTGCAGTCACTAACTAACAAAGTAGAATCCCAAAGCTGTGAAAGAAAGAGGGGTGGTCATAATAAAGAAGAAGGCGGCTTCGTGCCTGAGACTGGAAATAAGCCTGCCCTAGACTTAAGTAAAGAGGTAGATTGTAGTGCTTAGAAAAAGAAGTATGCACTGAACTCAAGTTGCAGCCTCAGGAAATATCCTTGGTGAGACTCCTGAGAGGCTGCAAGTGACAGCAGCTCTGGTGGAATGAGTCCGTATGCTCCTGGGATTTGCTTTCCATGGTGTAGATAACAAAATAAATTCACATAGGCAATCCATTTTAAAATGGTTTGTTTAGAAATGGCTTTACCTTGAGACTGGAAACATAAGAAACAAACAATTGTTCTGATTTTTCTGATGCCTTAGTTCTGTTCAGGTAAAAAAGTAGCTGTCGATGTACATCCAGGAATGCTAAGATCCTTTCCCTTTATTTTGAGAGAGTGGGGAAAAAGGTTGTAGAGTGGATGGTTTGATTTAAAGCCGCACAGAAATATACCTTAGGCATGAAGGTCGGATTAGTCCTCAAAGATACCCTATCTTGATGAAAATATTATAAGTTTCCCACCCATGTATAAGGCATATCTGAAACTCTCCCTGGCAGAGGTTAGTGCCAACAGGATAGCTGTCTTCCAAGATAAAAACTTGATGTCAGCAGAAGCAGCAGGAAACAAAAGGAGGCAAGGTTAGTTTTCCAAAACATAATTAGGATCCCAAGCAGGAATAGGAGGGGAGATCTAGGAGGTCTTAGGTTCTTATCACCTCTGAGGAACTGTCTCTATGAGCTGGTGGGAAGATGGGAGGTCTGTATTATAATGAGCAAATAGCAGAGCATGGATCTTAATGGAAGAGAAGAAGACCCTTATACTTAAGAGATCAAATCAAGTAAATAGAATTAAGTAATATTGGGAAGAAGAGGATCAGAATCCTGAGCCTGCATCCAGGAACAAAATCTTTTCCATTTTCCTGCATAAGATTTTCTAGTGCTAGGACGTCTGGCTTCTAAAATGACATCCATAACCCGCTTGGGTAGAAAGAAGAAATCAAAGGCCCTGGATTAACCAGGCCACCAGGCTGAGAGTTCTGACATGAGAGTGTAGAACCTGACCCTGAATTGGGACAGAAGGTTTGGAGACTGAGGTAAAACCAAGGGGCTCCCGGCATAGGTTTTTAGAGTTGGATACCAAAACTGCGAGGCCAATTTGGAGCCAACAAGATTATCATCTTGGGTTTGTCCTGTTTTATCTTCAATAAAACCGTGGAAGAAGAGGTAGAGGAAAGGCATATCCCAAGAGGTTCCTCCAACTGAATGACAGGGCATCCACTTTCCAAGCCTCTCTGTGGAATGTCCTGGTGCAAAAATTCTGAAGCTGATGATTTAGATGGGATGCAAAGAGATCTATGTGAGGACATCCCCATACTGCTGTTATCATCCTGAATATTTTGGTGTCCAGCATCCACTCGTGTGGATCCAAAAGGTTTCTGCTCAAACTGTCTGCCAGCAAGTTTTGTTTCCCTGGTAGAAACTGAGCTTGAAGATCCAGATTGCAAGCTAGAGCTGTGTTCCATAAGTCTGCAAAGGGGGTAGGAATGAGATCCCCCTTGCTTGTTTATGTACCACATAACTGTGGTGTTGTCTGTCCGTATTAGTAGGTGTCCTGGTTGTATGAGATTCCTGAAGGCCAATAGAGCTTTCTGAATGGCTAACATTTCCTTTAAATTGATATGCAGGTGCTTCTGATCTTTTGTCCAAAGGCCCTGAGACAATTGTAAAAGGGGCTCCCCAACAAATGGGGCCCGGGGTTGTCTAAGGGGGGAGGGCAAGGGGTTTTCCCGTTTAAGAATGGGACCCCAAAAAATTTTTTGAAGGAAGGAAGGGCTATTCTAAAGGGGTTTGCTAGACCATTTTTTCCATTATTTTTCGTGAGTTTTATTTGGGGATGGGGGGCCATTCCCCAAAGTAGGTTTTTCCTTGAAAAAGAGGGGTTAAGTTGCCAAGGTTTAAATTACCAGCTTAATTTTTTGGAGCAGTCCACTTTGAGGTTTGGGAAACACCCAAAAAGTTTTTTTGAGGTTAAAAAATTTGTTTTTTAGTTTACAAGCCCCCGGAATTTTGGGATTTGAAAAAAATTTTTGGCTGGAGTAAGAATCCTTTGTCTGTGTTAGAAAATCGTAAATAAGGGAAAAAATTTTGATTCGTAACTACTAGAGAGGAGGTAAACCCCAGTAAAAATCCAAAGGGCATGCAGGAAAAAATGCCTCATTTAACCGAGGACTTCCTTGGGGGAATTGAAAATATGCCTTTAAAAACCTTTCCCTCCACATCTTTACAGATTGGGAAAATTTAGAGAAGATTTTAATTTTAACCTGAAATTTAAAACCCACAGTAGAAGGGTTCCCTAATTTTTTTGGGGAAAGAGCCAGAAAACCTTTTCCCCCCAAAAGGAACCGTTCGGGCATTCTGAAAAAATTATTTTAACCTTTTGATTTTTAATCGGCCACCCTTGGCCGGCAAATTAAAAGGAATTTTCCCTTAAAAAATAAAACCCATTTTTGGGTTTTTGGGCCAAAAAAAGGGTTTTCCTCCAACCCGGAAAAATTCCTGAGAAACAAGGGAGAGGTTTTTTTTTTGAGATTGTCCTGCCTTCCCCCCCGGGGGTGGGCCCCATTTTCAAAGATTGTTTTGGGTTCATTTACTATTGACCTGCAAAGGGGGAAAAAATTTTTAAGGAATTTGTAAATCTAATTATTTAAAAATTTTAATTTTATTTTTCCCCACCCCACAACACCTTTATTTAATAAAAAAAATTATCAACAACACCAAAATTTAGTTTCTTGTTCGGAATTTTTTTCCAAACCATCATGCCAATGATGTAAACCCTAAAAACCCCCCAAAAAAATCCCGGGAAAAAACCTGCCCCAACTTTTCGGGGCTAATAATTTTAATTCCTTATCCCACAGGGAAAAAGTAAATTTTTTTTAAGCGACAAAAAAATTCCTTTTTTAACATTAAAATTTGAAGTTTAAATAATGGACAAATAAAATTAAAATTTTTTTATTTTTGGTGGAATTTTTTTTGTGGAATAATTTTTAATATTTTAATTTAATAAAATTTTATAATGGTTTTTGTATAAAAGGGGGAAATGGAATGTAAAACATTAACAAAAAGGGGGAAAAAGAACATTAAATTCCCCCAAAACATTCCCAATATAAAACAAAATACCAGGGGAGTTAAAAAGGAAAAAATTTTTTTTTTGGTTTGAAACCCCCCCCCGTGAAAGTTTTTTCAAAAATTTTAAAAGAAAAATCCTCAAAAACTAAGGAAGGGTTTTTAATCAAATCCTCTAAAAAAATTTTCCCTGACAAAGAAAAACTAAAAAAACCTTCAAAATCTAATAAACACCTCCCCCTTTTTTTTCAATAAACCCTAATCAAAAAAACCTCCCCACTTGAAATTTTTCACGGGACCCCAAAACCTTCTAATCTTTATTTAAACCCCTTTTTTTTGGCTTTCCACAATTTGGGGCCAAAACCCTTAACCATATCACTGGCCCCAAACCCCACCCAAAATTTCCAACCTGAAAAGGAAATTTAAAGGCCTTTCTCCTATAATTTTTTTTAAATAAAAAAACCCCCACTAAACCCAACCTGAATCCCCAATTGTTATCAGATTTGGCCCTAGGGTCATCGAACCCCCAAAATTCCCAACAACTTTTTGTAAAAAAAAAGAAAACAAAATCACCCCCTTTAACCAAACACAAAAAACCCACAACATACTTTACCAACAAAAACAAAAATGAAAATTTTTAATATTTTTAATAAATAAATTATTAATTTTTTTCCCCGGGGAAAAACCCAACGGGATTACTTGATAAAAAATTTTTTGGCCCCAATGTTTACGGATCCCGGCGGCCCCCCCGGGGGAAGAAAGTGGAAAATTTTCAGTTCCCTGGGCTTTTGGGGGGGGAAAGTTGAAAGCCCGCCCCCCCTTTTGGGGACGGGCCCAAATGCCTCCCCGGGGAAACCCCACAGTAGATGCAACAAAAACTTCACTGTAAACCCCCCATTCCTGGAAAGGGTGATTCCTTAAAATTTTAAAAAGAAAACTATACGGGCCCCTCCCCAATAAATTTTGAAGTTTTGAAATTCCTTTTTTTTTAAAAAAAAAACCCAAAAAAATTTATTTTAAAATTAATTTTAAAAATTTAAAACCCCAACACCAAACCAGATTTTTTATAATATTTTAAAATTTTTAAAAACCCAAACCAAAAAAAAAACCACACAAAAAAATTTTATAAGTTAAATAAATTTTTATTTTTAAAATTATTTTTCCCCAAACCCCCCAACAAACCCCCCCAAACAAATTTTGGGGGGGTTTTTTTTTTTTAATCTAAAAAAAATTTGGGAGTAAGGGTTTTCTGAGTAGCAACCTTAAGAGCTTTTCGGGTGACCTTCAAGGTTTTGTTTGGGGTTGTTTACAAATTTAATTTCTGTATTTCTAGGATTTGATTTTTTAAATTTAAAAAAATGTCCCAAAGGGGTAAAATTTTTGGGAATTTTTCCCCAGGGCCTTGATAGAAAAATGTCAAATATCCCCTTTTAAAAAATTGTATTTAAAAAAGGGTAGGCTTGTCTTTTAGTTGATCTGAGCTCTTTTAATAAGTTTTCATCCCAATGGGGTTAAAAAAAATTTGCTAATAAGGGATAAAAAAAATGGAAATCCTTTTCCAAAATAAACTTTTAATGGTTTTGCCCCTTAAAAAATTTTAAACTTTCCCATTGGTATATTAAATTTTTTCACTGTTTCCTTTTTAAAACTTTTTTTTTTAGAAAAAATGAAATTCTTCCTTTTTAGGGCCCCTTAATTCTGGTTAAATTTTTTACCATCCGGAAACAAGCATTTCCTGAAAAACTTTGGGAGTTTTTTAAATATTGTTTCATAGGTAAAGTTGAGGCAATTTGTACAAGACCTTTAATTTTCTACCCAGAAGTTTTTTTCCAAAACAAAGCGCCCAAAAAAAAAAAATTTTGGGTACCCCCCAAATCCCCACTTTTTTGAAGGATTGGTGCCTTTTTTAATTGGTAATTTTTTTAGCATTTGCCCTGACATTTTAGGGGCTGGTAAGTTAAAACCCCTTGTTCGGATTGGGGAGTTTTACTGAAGTTAAAAACTGGGGACCAAAAACTGAAAAAAGGCTAAATCCCCCCCAAGCCAAAAAAAATAGGGGGGGGACGCTTCCACCCCTTTTTGGTTTGGGCTTTAGTCAATCTTTTTAAGTTTTTTGATTTTCCATTGCTTCGGGAAAAAAGGGCGTAATGTTATTTTTTTTAGGGCCTGGAAAAGTAACTTTTTTCCGGGGGAAAATGTGCATAAACAAAAATTTTTTAGTATCCGGGGGAAAAGGGAATTAAACCCCCCAAAGCCGATCACTTCCTGGATTTTGATGGGGTTTGGTCTTGTACCTGGGGAAAAATTTTGAAATTGCAATCTTTTTTATGAATTTTTTGGCCCTTTTTTTGTAAATTTTTTTAAAGGATTATCCTTTGAAGAATGGTATCGGGGAATCTAAAATAAATCCCATTTGTTTTGCAAAACAAAAAAAGAATCCTGATTTACATGTAGAATGGGGGTGTGCCGGGAAAATCCCATTAGTGGTCCTACTTAGTTTGACCCTCCGTTTTTAAATAAAAAATAAAGATGATTTTGAATTCCCAAAAATCCCCCTTTTGGGGAAATTTTTTGGGCAGAAAAACTTTTTCCCTGGGGGGTTTCCCCCCCCCAAAAAGGGGGGGGGTTCCCCCTCAACCCCAAAAAAATTTCCCAAATAAGGACCTTTGGAAAAAGGGGCTAACTAATAAAGCTAATTTTCCCTAAAATGGTTCATTTTGGTTTTCTATTAAAAATTGCTTTGTTTTCTTAACAAATTTTACGAAATTAACAAAAAATTTTTTTTAAAAGGGGGTTTTTGTTGGGGGTTTTGTGTGTTGTTTAAAATTTATATAAAATAATTATTTATATAAAAAAACAAAAAATTTTTTTAAATATTTTAAAATTTTAATAAATTTATATTTAATTCACAAACCCCCAAAAACCCAAAAAGGGTCCAATCAGTTCTTTTTAAAACCAAACTTTCTAACCATATATTGAAGTTTTAAAATTTTAAATAAAAAAAAAATTAATTTTTTTTATTTTTTAACAATCCTTCCCCCCCACCCCCCCCAAATTAAAAATAATAAAAACATTTGGGAAAAAGGTAAATTTATTTATTAAATTTATTAAAATTTTTAAATTTGATAATATGATGGGTAATTATATATATATATATATATTTTTTTTTTTTTTTTGATACAAATAAAATAAAAAATATAAATAAAAAATAAAAATATAATTTTTTTTTTTTTTTTTTTCATATCATAATGGGTTTTTGTTTTTGGGGGTTTGGTGTGAAAAACAAAAATAAAAAAATTATAAAAAAAAAAAATAAAAACAAAAATTGCAAAAAAAATTTTCCTTTTTAAAACAAAATTCCCATAAACAGATTTAAATTTTGTCAATTTCATCTGGGAATTTTAAATAGGGAGGGTTAAAGAAGGGATTTTAGGGGGGGTTGCCCCCTTTGTTGGGGGGTCTTGCCTTTTCCCTTTGTAAGGGTGCAAACCATCCCTAATGCCCCCCCAATTTTCCTGCCTTTAACCAAAAACCTTTCCCATAAATTGCCTAAAAAGCAGTAGCACACAAAAAAAAAACCCAAAAAAAAACAACACTAACTTTCCCAATGCAAACCGAAAAAAAAAAACACACAAAAACCCCAAAATGCTTACCTTTAATAATAAAAACCCACCCCCACCCACACAAGTTTCCTCCCCCCCCCCCCATTACCTGTTTTTGCTTAAATCGAATACCATTTTCCATATACAAAACTTTAAAACACCCCTCGGGAAAATGAAGGGGAACCATCCATTACAAATAATATATAAAAATTTTAAAATTATTTAAAATTTTTATAATATAATTTAGTCAAAATTCAAAATAAAATATAATTTATTCCCTAGACACGTAAAAGTAAAAATCAAACCCAAAAAACCCAAAAAATTTAAAAAACCCACGAAACCAACCCTTGAAAATATCATTCCCCCACCCAAAAAAAAAAAAAAACCCAAAAAAATTATTAACACCCCCCCCAAAAAAACCCCAAAACCCTTTTTGAAATTCATACCTTTTAAGCCATCTAACCCGGGACAATTTTTGGTTCCCTTGGGGTTTTAAAACGGGGGTGGAAATTGAAACCCTTTTTGGGGATTTCATAAAAACCCTTTGGGCAATATATTTTTTCCGGATTCATAACCCAAATTTTTCCCCGTTGGGGGAAAGTAAAGCCAAGCATGAAAAAACCAGTAAAGTGCCATTTCCCTTACTAAATGAGGGGATTTTGGTATTAATTCCCTTTTCCTTTCCCAGGCTTACCTGGATCCAGTAGTTTTTTTTAAATGCCCCGGGGGTTTGGGGAAAATTTTTCCTAAAAATTTTTATTCCTGAGCTTTTCCCGAAAGTCCCAACCCAAACCTTAGCTCAAATTTAGTTCCCCCTTTGTTCCATAACTGTTAAAAATTAGTGCGGTCCTATATGAAGCTCATTAGACCTTTTTTTGGATAAAACCTGTTTACTTTGTCTGTAATTTAACTAAAAAAGGTTCTTTAAAAATCATTCACGCGTCCTTTTATAACAACTGGGGGCTTTAATCCCATCCTAAACAAAGTGACATCCTGTTCAGTATTTTTTGGGGATTTTATAGGGCCAATGAAACACAACATTTAATAAGAGGAGGGTAAAAAAATTTGCCCATTTTTTTAAAAGGGAAACTGCCCCTTTAGTTATTAAATCTTACAGAATGACCATTATCATAAATCAGTCATTTTCCGGATTGTTAAAACCAAAATTTTTATTTTTCACTCAATAAATTGACATTTTTTAAATTTTAATAAATAATATTTCAATCAAACCTTTTTTAAAAATTTTAAAATATTCAAATACAGTCTTTTTGATTTAAAATTTTTATTTTAATTTAAATTTTAAATTATAAAAAAAAAAATTGAAATATAAATCGCACATTTAAAATTAAATTTTAAATTAAAAAAGAAAAAAGTAAAATAAACAAAAAAAATATTTAACCCCCAAAAAAATAAAATAACAAATAATATTAAATTTTTAATATTTAAATATATAAAATATACTAAAATACAATATTAATTTGGGGGGGATTCGGGTTTTTGTAACCAAAGTATTTTAAATTTAAAACAAAAACCCCAAAAAAATCCCTTTTAAAAAATTTTCCACAAAAAAATTTTCCAAACTCCCCCGTCTGTAACATTCCACCT
>NC_056744.1:464812888-464822888 GCF_019279795.1 Protopterus annectens | reverse complement strand
AAGCATGACTGGGCAGATAAGAAGGCCAAAATCTGAAGAATTGATTCAGTTTAATAAAATATATTTTTGCCCGTGAAATGTACCATAAAACAAAAAGAAGACATAAATGGTCAAAATGCAATATTTTTACATATCATCACTAAATATACTTTCCAGTTTTGAAGAATAAAAGATATACAAAAAAGATTTTAGAAGTACAATGTCCCCTGATGAGCCAACCTGAATAAATGGGATTTTAATTAAACTAATAAACGCACCTGCACAGCAAGAATATAAAGGGAAGAAAATTGTGAATTCCAGGGGCAAGGAGACTGAGTAAAACTATATATCACACACCTTGTCAGCAGCCATATATGATAATTTCAGTCAATTGTCTCCAGCAGTATTAAGTGCTATAATACAGTTTCTGAACTTAGATCCAGGAGGACCATTTGTGGACCCCGGCAATAACTCTCTAAGTCAGTATCAAAAGATAAAAAAACTTGAATTTGCAGCAATATTTCTCCGTTCTTTTGGTGATGTTTAGTAGTTTTTAGGACCTTCTCTGAATTTATTTATTTACTTATTGATATTCGATTACTTGGAAAGTCCGACTGGGTAGAAGCCCCCGGGGGTTTTTTCCAAAAAAAATAATGTTACAGTCTTCAAAAATAAAACAAAAACATCTGCAGTTTAAATAATTATAACAAATGAGACATAATATAAAAACATTGGTTAAGAATTGATACAAAGTATATGGCAATCACAGTTAGAAAAATCTTAAAACAGTTTGTAGAGAAATTAAAGGTAGGTTCCTCTAATACAAACAGGGTTACAGTATGAAGTGAGGGAAAGACAGGTGTATTTTATATTTAAAGAGAAAATCAGGGAACAGAATTAAACAGCAGAAGGAAGAAGTGAAAAGGGGGAGTAAGGAGGTATACGGAATGAAATGCTTACATTTAGGGATATAGTTTATTCTGGTTTTGAGCAATAACAGAGCCAAATTTTAGCAAGGAAGTCTATTCGGAGTGGTTTTGAAAGATGGCAGGGAGAGTATAGACCTGATGGATACAGGTAAGGAGTTCCAGGCCTTAGCAACCTTGTATGAGTGCAAATAATTCCCAGCAGATTTGCTAGGTTTGTAAACAGACAGGATTTTTTGGTCACTGGTTCACAATGACTGACTGGGAACATAGTTGTGTAGAATTGTTTTTAGTACTGGAAAGGCAGATGGATGCTGGATAATTTTTGGTTCGTTGTGTATATGTAAGTTGATGTGGAAGTTCTAACCAATAAAGGCTTTTCAGTGCAAAACAGCACTGGGTTCTGAAAAAGGGGATGTGCTGCAAATTTAGCAACATTGTTACAGCAATGTTCAAGTTTTAATTTTGTGAAGCCCGGAAGTTAGTAAGGTACCTAAAGAAGACTGGGGAGGAGATAAGTAGTGGCAAGTATAGTTTTAGTTTTGGTGAGAAAGTTTTGCTCTGTAAAGCATCCCAAATTTTTAATAAATTTTTCTTATGCAATTTTGTATGTGCAGGTTGAATGTAAGATTACCATCCACTATAACACCTAATAGTTTGCTATGGAAGAGACTTAATGGTTGCACTACCAACAGCGAGGACTTTAAATTTTGTTTTTCATGAGAGAGGGATTTGAGGGAAAAAATAGTAGTTTGGTCTTTTGGGTTGAGCATGAGTTTTGAGTTATGAACCCAAATTTGGAGAAGGAGGTCTACCCTGTTGTCAGATGTGCAAATGAGAGTGGAATCATCTGCGTATTGTATTAGGGTGGCCTGTTGTGTGGAATTATAAAGGGTGTTGGTAAAAATGCTAAAGAGGAGGGACCAAGGATACAGCCTTTGGGACACTGGCAGTTGACTGGGAGGTAAGGAGAGAGCATGGAGTGCCATTTTATTGACTGATACCTATTGGACAGGTAGCTTTTGAACTACAGAAAGGTGGGCTGACAGAGACCTAGTGAAAACATTTGAAGTAGAAGTTTGTTGTGACAAACTGTGTTGAAGGCTTTAGACAATTCTAGTCTGCCCCTTCCTCAAGATGGTTAACTGAAAGATAATAGAAATAGACACAAAAGACTTACTAGAGTCCAAACTAGGAACCAGTGGGTGCCGTAATCCTCTAGATCACACTCGGCTGTACAAGGAAGGGGGAAGGAGGGTGGGATGTGATGCATAATGAAATTGGACAACACAGATACCAAGCTATGGTGAGTACATAACTTCTAATCTGATGTCCATTTCATTACACAACACAAATGGGTCAGAGTCCCCAACTACATAAAACACGGGAGGACCTCAAAGAAGGATATGCCTGAGCACCACTGAACCAAAGGAGGCTCTTTTCCTGGAAATGATGTTCAGCTTGTAATGAGACACAAACGTAAGGGCTGTGGAACAAGTAGCTACAGCACAGATTTCATCAATTGGCATTCTAGCAGAAAAGGCTGAAGAATTTGACAGTGATCTAGTGGAATGGGTTCTAACTGGCCGGGGAAGTTGCTTGCCTTGCTGAGAATAAACTGTGGAAATATATTCCATAATCCATTTAGCTAAAGTAATCTTAGACACAGCCTGGCTCAACCTGTTTGGTGAAAAGGCAATGAAAAACTGCTCTGACTTTCTATGAGGTCTAGTTCTATGTAGGTAGAAATGTAACTTGTCTGTGAATGTCCAAAGAATGTAACTTATTCGCTTTTATTTAAGTAACTGGGAAAAAAACACAGGCAAATGAATGGTCTGGTTCATGTTAGCCTCTGAAGTGATCTTTGGAATGAAGGAGGGATTTGTCCCTATGAGAAAGTCTGTCCTCTTCTGGCTGACGTAATGTTCACAAGAAAGACTGTCTTCCATGACAAATACGTCAGCTCAAAAGAAGTAGCAGGTTCAAAGGGTTTCTGGGTGAGACTTTGGAGTACTAAAGTAAGATTCCAAGGGAAGAAGTAACTGATTGGAGGCCTTAGGTAAAAAAAATCCCTTTTAAGAATGGCTAACAAAGTTTGGAAGAGGTAAGGATACAGGGAAACCCAACTCCCTTACAAACATGGAAATCTGTGATAGTTGCAAGTTGCACCTTTATTGTAGAAAAACTAGCTGCCTTGTGGACAAGTGAGATCAAAAACATAAGGACATCCGAACGGGGGTGCCCCGATGGAAAACTTTTATTTGCACAAATACCTTCTTGGTGGAGGGCTTTTGAAAGGCAAAGATAATGTCACAGAAGGGAAAACCTGGACTTTGGCAAGAATAAGTGGGAAAAACCGTGGTTAGTTTGAGGGATCAAAAAAAAAAACGGGGACTGGGGATTGAAATAGATCCTGGGGATCCAGTTCCCGGGGAATACTGGTTCCACGAAAAAGGGCCCAACCGATGAGGGAGTTGGGCCAATGAAATAAGATTTGGTCTTCAACCTGCTCTTTCGAGAATTTGGTTTAGGGGAATCAAGGGGAAAACTCGGAGACCTACCAGTCATGGCTCGCACCCGGTGACTCCCCGGGGTAAGGAATACCTGCTCCACTTGTTGTTTAGGGGAGGCAAAAGGCAGCAAGGGGCCCCAATCTGAAAAAAATTTTTGCATTGGTTCAAAGGACCAAAATGGACCTCTGAATGGCACCAGAATTTGGATTCTCCCAGAGGCATTGCAATGAAAACGGGTTTAAACAATTCCCATTCCCCGACCCTCATGGTCTTGCGGAGGTAAGGTGCCCCCGTTGTTAATGTCCAACCATTTCAGTTGATAAGACTAATCGCCCCAGGGGAGGCAGCCTGAAAGGCTAGAATGTGAGGAGATAATTATTAGGATTTATGTGAATTTTCTCTGTAGGGGGAACTGCCTTGGACCTCCTTCCTAAAAATCCCCCCCCCCTAAAAGGGGGGCATCTTGGTCATGCCCTGAAAGGGAGGGAAAAGGTGCCAAAAAACCTTTAATCCCCAACAGGTGCTTTGCTTGGAGATTTTCAGGTAAGGGGACACTGGAGGTCCTGAACCCCCAGAGTCCCCGCGAACTTGAATGGAACCTAATAAAGGCCCCAAAAAAGGGGAGCCAACTGGAGAAAACTATAAAAAATAGGTACCTGAAAGGGTGAATGTAGTAGGGTTGGACCACCCGAGAATATATCCTTGTAAGGGAAGACTGAAATTTGTACTTTTTAACTGTCCTGAGAATTTAATGCCCGGGTGGGACCATCTTTTTTGCCATGTTCCCTTATTTCCCAGGTGGGAAACGGTGAAAATCCCTGAATACCCAAAGCATTTCCTTTGGGGCTTTTGGGGCCCTCCCAGGTAGGGAAAACCTGGAGTCCTTGCAGACGGGAAAGTCTGACTACTCCCGCATTTGGTGAACTCTGGGGGAAGGGTAGGCCAAAGGGCAGTCCTGAACTGGTGGATGGCCCCCCTCGAAAGGGGTATCTCCTGGGGTCCTTCTTTCGAAGATATTGCTTTTGGAACCCTGAGCAACCACATCCTTTGCATGGAGGGAAAATGGACTGCGAAAGAAAATTTGTCCTTACAAAAAAAAATAAACTGCTTGGGGGCAAGGTAGTCTTCTTTGGAAGAAAAAGAACATAAAGCCAAAATTATTTTTTGGGGGCCCACTTGACTCTTTTGTCTGCTTTTGTCTTCTGAACACCCCTCAACGGGTGGGCCTTGGGAGAACCCCCCTTGGGGGGGGAAAAGGAAAAGGGCATGTGTTTTTAGTTGTTTAAACCCTTTTTTTTTTTCTTCCCGGGACTGTGTCAAGAATCTCCCAATCCCTCTAGGAGGAAGGCAGATTAACACGAAAGGGCTTTAGGAAAGGCCCCTGAAGCCCGGTTTTGTGGATCGCCTCCCCTCTAGGGGGCACCCCTAATCCCTCCCTCTGTCCCAGAAGATGATTTGTCCTGCAATTGGAAAGGCCCCTTTGGTTTTCAGCCCCCCTTCCGCTCCCGGTTTTGGAAAATTCCCTGGGGGAAGAAAATTTGATCCCCCAGCAGATAGAGTTTGCCCTCCTGTTTAAGGGATTCCTTTAAGATTATCCCCAAAGAGGGAACCCTCAAAGGGGATTAAGAATTCTTTAAGGGGTCCGCAAACTTCAAGTCTCTCCAGTCTGCCTCCTTGGTCTAGCCCGAACCAGCCCTCAAAGGGGTTCCCTCCCCGGAGTTACCTATCGAGGAAAACAGTAAAAACCATGGGAGCTGTGGGAAACCTTCTTGAGTTTTTTCCCCCCGCAACTGTGCGAGAAAACAGAGAAACTCCTTTCCCAAGTCCTTGGGGAAAGTGAAGGCCAGGAATTTAAACCTTAGCAAAAGGGGCTTGGATTACCCGTTCCAAACGCCAAGAAGACCTTGGGGGAGGACATAGAGCTCGCGCGAACTCTTTTTTGGGTTGCCAACAATAAGGCAAACTGGGGCACCCCGCCCAGAAGGAACGCTACCGGAGGGACAAGGCTTACCTGTGCATTTTTTTGGGTTTGGGCCCCGGGTCGGCTCCTTTCCCAACCGGAGGTGAGAGGCAAAATTTCCTGGTTCACCCAGGATTAATGGTCCAATCCCAATGCCTAGGAAAACGAATTTCCGAGGAAAGGGGTTGGGAAGACCTCCTCCGTTTTTTGGATTTCAAATATTCCCAAAAAAGGTATATCAGATGGAGAAGGGGAACCCCTTCCCTTTATCAAAGTGTGCCCGTCAAAGATCCAATGGGGAGTCAGTGCTTCCCCTTTGGGGTTTTTGGGGACCTCCTCTGGGGGAAGGGAGGTGAAAATAGGAACCCGTGGGGGTTCTGGAGGGTTCCAGGAGGGCACCATGGAAGAGGGGGGGCAAAATTCTAAGGGACTGGGGAATCGGTGGAGGGAAGGCCTTGTTGAGGTTAAACCCCTTCGCCACCTGGAAGCCGAGGATGCCAGGAAACCTGCCCCCCAAAATAAGCCTGTGAGGGGAAAGGAAGAGGCCACCCTTAAAACCGAGGGCCCGGTGGCTGCAAGGGGGACCCACAAAAAGGCACTCGAAAAACCAACACCCAATAAACTACTACCCCCCAAATCGGGAGCTTGTCCCAAAGAAAGGAAGAGGAGGAACCCAAGGGGAAAGGGTACCCATGACTAAAGTCCATTTGGGAAAGATGTATTTAAATTACAATCAGAGGGGGAGGGGAAAAAGATCCAAGAGGAAAAGAAAAATTCCCCCCCTGGACCCGCTTAGAAAAAATTTAATCTGTCCTATCAGAATGGGGACCCCCGGGTTGAAGGAAGGAAGAATGGAGAGGGAATTTTGGGGGAGTCTGAGGGGGGGGGGAGCTTGTCCTGGGATTGATCCAAACCTGTGATTCATGGGAACTCAGATTGTTAAAACTATATTAATCCTCCTACATCCAAAAATTGTAACCCGAGGTCAAATTGGGGGGGTAACTTTGCATGAAACCCCCTGGATCTGGGGGGGCCACTCAACTGGAAGAATGATGCGTAGATCCTGGGGGGGATCTGAAAGCTTTCCCTTGTTTTTCAAAGGGAAGGAAATAAGAGAAGGGGTCAGTTTTTTGGAAAGGGAAACTGAACTCCCGTTAAAAACCCCTTTAAATGGCTTTTTCCTTCAAAGGGCCTGGGGATTAACCAGAAATGTAAGATCTAATCCCGCCCAAGCAAAATGCAGACTTTCATAATTAATCTTATGCCACAAGAGGAAGAAAAGGAGGGTTTTTTTGGGTTTTTGCTATGAGGAAACAAACATGCTTCCAAACTAGAAAAAACAAAAAAAAAAACCCAAAGATAAAATTTTTTCTTTTTTTTTTTAAAGGTTTAAAAGAAAAGGGAAAATAAAAGGAAGGGGGAAAAAACAAAACGGAAAGACCAACGCCGGAAAACTAAAAATAGCCTATGGGGGGGGAGATAAATTAAATTTCTATTTAACCTAGCTTTCAGAAAAGAAAAAATCCCAAGAGAAAAATAAAACTTTAAAACAGGAACAGGCTAGTATTTAGATCTGTCCTTAATCAGAAATGAGATTAGGGTTTGAAGTATAGGCATCATGGGGGGGGGAGGGTTTGGGCTAATTTTTGCGAGAAAGGGAGCTTTATTAGGATGGTCCAAAGACCCTTTGGATCCTAATGAAAAAGGGAAAATAGATTGTTTAAAAACTTAAATAATAAAACTCTTAGTATTTTCAAAGCAGTAAAATCTTTATGCAAAGGCCCAAATTGAAAGGTTCCTACATGACCCCTTTTTTTTATTTAAACTTAAATATTTATACAAATCGATTCCTGGCTTTTAATGTCCTTTGGGAAACCAAACTGAATAAAGCCTATCAAACCCTTTTCAATCCTAAAGTAGGAAGGGAAATTGAAAAGCTTTGGTACAAGTCAATGAAAGGGGTAGAGCTGAAATTAGTTTAAAATTTATTGGCCTTTTTGGAAATCTTCAATGGGGATAAAAATAGAAGAACAAAAAGTTCTGAACCCTTTTGCCAATAGTAATTGTGAATGCCCCCATTTAAAAATTTAAAATCATGCCCTTAAAGGGAAGGGGAAAAAGGAGCCCCCACTTTTTTTCTGATTAAGGTGAAAAACTTCCCCCAATAAGAAGAATCAGAAGAGAAAAGGGAAAAAAAGAAGTGAGTATAAAAAAGATACCCTTCCATTATAGAAATACAGCTGGAACCATTTTTACCAGGACCCAAATTAATCCACCAAAAAATTGGACGCAGACGTGTGGGAACATCTAAATTCCTGGGGTTTCTCCTTTTGGGAATACACTGAATTTTGCCTCTCACTGTAGGGGATGAAAATGGGACAAAATATATAAGAAAATTTAGAAAAAGTATTTAAGTTAGAGTTTAAGTCAAGAAAAATTTCTCTAGTGGAAGCCCATTTGTTATATCCCAAAAATAATTTTAAAAATAGAAGAAAAATTTAGTGGAAATTGCAAGTTCATTTCGATAAAATTATTCCCAGAAAGTCTGAGGTGTCTTTGACTGCTGACTGTTTGGGAACAGGGAAAAAAGGAAGACCTGAATTTAAATATTTCTTTTACCCAATATTTCTTTCTCAAATCCTACATGGGATTTAAAAGAAAATATTTGTTGGGACCAAAGAACTTCAAATACCATTATCTTTCTTTGTGGATTTTGCAAGGCAGATATGGAATATTTCCATTAGACCCAAAATCCCGAGGTATTTCACGTACCATATTTAATAAAAAAATTAGAAAAATTTTGAACAGATCGATTTTTTCCTTGGAAAAAAAAGTTGTTTAACAAGTTTCCCCTACCCCCAAAACACAAACCTGTTAAGGAAAAAAAATGTTCTTTGAATATTTTAAAAACTTTCACCCAATAAAATTCCTGACACTTTGAAAAATCTCGCAAAGAAAGCAAGCAAATTGGAAAAAATTTACCCTTAGCCTGCAATACTAAATAGTTTAATTTTGGGAAATCTTGGTGCAATGGTAGACAAAATGGAGAAACCAATAATGTTTAAAACTTTTGCAAAGATGAGGTAACCTTTGAAATAACCCCTTTTGAACCCCCATCACAGCATTTAGGAAAGAAAACCAACTGGTTCCCAAGATTTTCTTTCTTTCACAAAAAGACCTTGAATAAAAAAATTCCCCCACCTGGGAAAGGAATTATGGGACAGCATGTTAAACAGGGGAAAAAAAAATTGGTCTGATGGATAGGGAATCCTAAAAAATTTTTTCCATGATATAGCAATTTTCAATGATCTTTAACCCACTTTTTCCTGAAACATTTTGCTACAGACAAAAGTATAGATTAGACTTTTGAAGGGGAAAGGGGCGCCAAGCATGGGGGGAAGGGGCGGGTTTTTAAATAATTTAACTTGTTTGGATTTTTCGGGTTTTACATTACAAATTTTTTTCAACCCTTGCCATTTCTTCTTAACACTTGTTTACGCATTTTTTTATTGTTTAGGGGGTTTTACCAAAATTATAGGGAAAAATCCCCCAAAAAAGAGAAAAAACTTAGGATTTGACAGAGTTTAAGCAGGGAACCTCAACTTTAAGCTGGTGTATGTTTAACCTTCAAATATAACCCATAAGTATGGCTATGAGAGTGATCATTTAAACATTTCAAAGTTTCAAAACGCAGAAATAAAAATAAAACAATAATTGAAAAGAAAATTTTCTTTAAACAATAAGTCATTTTGATTGTTGACATAAAATAAAATGACAAAACGGAAAAGAACAAAAAATGAAAAGCTTTAAAAAATTTCTTTTTTTGGAAAAATACATTTTTTTTAAGAGAACATGGGTTTATTTTTAAGAGAAACAAAAAAATTTGACTTCAAAGGGCTAAACTGAAAATAAAAAATGACAAATTTTTTTTAACAAAAAGGGTTCCTTTTTTTATTTTCAGTTCACTACTCTCTCTGATGTCCTTTTTTTAAAGTTAGAATTTAATGACTGCTGTTTTTTTATAATGTTCCTGCAAAATCAAAAAACATCAAACAAAGTGGCAGAAAATCTTTTTTTTTAGCGGTTATTTTTTTTACTTTGGCACTGTTAAATTTAACCCAAAAAAAACTTAATTCACCAAAACCCCACACCCTTTTTTAATGAAAAGTTTGTCTCCTTTTTTTTTTTTTTTTTTTTTTTTTTTTTTTTTTTTTTTTTTTTTTTTTTTTTTTTTTTTTTTTTTTTTTTTTTTTTTTTTTTTTTTTTTTTTTTTTTTTTTTTTTTTTTTTTTTTTTTTTTTTTTTTTTTTTTTTTTTTTTTTTTTTTTTTTTTTTTTTTTTTTTTTTTTTTTTTTTTTTTTTTTTTTTTTTTTTTTTTTTTTTTTTTTTTTTTTTTTTTTTTTTTTTTTTTTTTTTTTTTTTTTTTTTATTTTTTTTTTTTTTTTTTTTTTTTTTTTTTTTTTTTTTTTTTTTAAAAAGTGGGGGCAATTCCAAAAGGTTTCTGGGAAGGTTTTTTGTTTTTGTTGTGGGCGAATTTTCACCAGGGGATGGGGTCCTGGAAGGTTTTTTTAGGTTCTGTTTTTTTTAACCTTTGGGGGAAAATTTCTGTGGGGCTGGGCTTTT
>NC_056744.1:464654906-464812388 GCF_019279795.1 Protopterus annectens | reverse complement strand
TGCTCAGTGTGTGTGTGGGGGGGAGCGGGGTTGGTGTGTGTGCAATTCTGTGTGAGAGAAATGTCCCCTTTTGGCAACTAGGAGAACACACTACAGGATGCACATTCCCCTTTCTAAACACTGATGATGTCAGCACCCTATAAGTACAGCAGGAGAAGGGAAACCTCCCAGTAATGTGAATAGTGCACTCTGCTAATGCGTCCATCTTAAGTGTCATAACATAGTTAGGTAAGGGTTTGAATCCTGCAAGTGTGTGTGTGGGGGGGTGGTGTGAAAGTCGGGTGTGTGCAATTACATGTGTGAGAGAACTGACCCTTTTGGCAACCAGTACAACACACCAGCTGGTGCAAACATGTGTGAGAGAACTGACCCTTTTGGCAACCAGTACAACACACCAGCTGGTGCATATTCCAATCTCTACACAGAGATGATGTCAGCACCCTACAAGTACAGCAGAAGAGGGAAAATCTCCCAGTAATGCAAATAGCACACTCTGCTATTGTGTCTCTCACGACTGTCATAGCACAGTTAGTTATGGCTTTGAATTCCACACATGCTACGTGTGTTTTTGTCACACAGAATGCCCATGTGTGTGGGTTGTTGTTCACAATAGTGCATGACATCGATTAAACCAGTAATGGCAATGGACACAGATGATGTATGTGTGTGCCAAATACACATATGTACCTGTGACCTTCAATAGTTCCCATGTCTGATGCCTGCCACATGTGAATACATGGTATTTGCACTGGATAACATTATGACTGTGGTCTTCTGTGCAGATGCTGCATGTGGTATGTGTATATACAGTGTGAGTTGTATATGGTATCATCCTAGCAGCGAGGGATACACATCTGGTCTGGGGCATATAGTCTACATGTTGTTGATGAACAGGTGCTGCATGTTTTCACCTGTTGTGGGAGTGGTAACAAGTTGTTCCATAGCAATACAGTGACTACATGCTAGGAACCTTTCAGCTAGGGTGTTGTAGGTACAGTAATTCATCAGCATTCAGTAATACGTCAGCATTCCTGGTGAGGGTATGATGCCAACCAAGGTCAGGGTCATACCAGCCTGTGCCACATGCTC
The DNA here is from genome assembly GCF_019279795.1 of Protopterus annectens. NCBI lineage: Eukaryota > Metazoa > Chordata > Ceratodontiformes > Protopteridae > Protopterus > Protopterus annectens. The sequence goes on along the minus strand of NC_056744.1, from coordinate 464,811,299 downwards.
AGAGAGCCCTTCTATGTTCCCTATCATGTAGTCCAGGGAGGTACATCACAGGTCAGCCATAGTGGCATGGACAATGACTGAGTCATATATGTCCATGCCTCTGACTGACCTGTATGCTTGTGTTATGTGGTGGACCATAGTGCCCCACGGGCATATCACTGTGACCTTCACCTTGTCCAGCCTGGTGAGTGGGACCTCACTGTACCGGACAATAAAGGTAGCTAACACAACTATAGCAGGTGTGTTGTCTAGCTGTACAGGCTGTGACTGTTTGGCACACAGGATTTGTGTGCTATGTGTTGCACGTGCTGTGTTCCGGCTTAATGTATGCCTGTGTGCCAGCTGCAGAGGTGTCTGCTGCTCAGGCAGGATGCTATTCTGAGGCTCCACAAATGGCCCAGTGTGTTCACGTGTTTGGATTGCTGTCAGTGTAGGTCTACATCAGACTGGTATTGTAGTCACTGTAGTATTTCATGCCACCTGACAGGTTATGCCAGTACTGGATTCAGAGTGCTTAGTCCCCAGTTTGGCTATGTGGTTGCATCTCATACATGTGTTGTACGTCCATGTGTAGGGGAGAGGGTTGACTGTGTACATGTGGCAGCTGTGACATTGCCACATGACCCACATATTCAACAACTGTACCATAGAGGTGACTGACAAGTGACCTTTGCACATGCTACCATAGTATTGTGATTGCTATGGTGATTAACAGCACATAGAGCCAATGGGGAACAAGGTACAGAAGGTGAGTATGTGAGGGTGTAGTGCCTGAGATTAGTTAGCACTGGCATATATGACTGCTCACGTGGACAAATGCCAGGTAAGTCATATGCAATGTGTCACAGGCAACGTACATGTGAACAGGACAAACAGTGACGTTCTGTCAAGTGAGACATGGACATACATATAGTAAGCTATGCAGATGTCACTAGCAGTCCACAGAAGCTCTGTACCTCTGCATTGCAGGTGGGATCAGTGTTCCAGGGTAACGGCAAGCAAACTTGCATGCAAACAAAGCAACAGTAAGCAGGGCTGCATGTAGTCCATTGCACAACAAACAAGCTGTATCACTTCCAGTAGGTAACAGTGCAAATATGCAGGCACTATACACATGTACATGGAAATACACAGGTCAGATGGCTAGGGTCCAGTCTCAGCACACACAAGTGTACAGACCATGTACCGTCAAGATGTACAATAACTGGATGGAAACCCAGGTGCTCATACCTGCAGTAATACACATGTCAAATAACAGACACTGAGCCTTCACTCAGTGGTTTCACACCTAGTAGGATGTATGCTACCTGTCCTGCCACCACAGTATCCCTGACATTTATGGGGACTCTCTCTCCTGTGAAAGTTAGTTTTGTGTGTTGGGGCTGTCTAGCATGGTATGAGATGTGAGCTTGCAGTGCTAGGGTGCTCCTGTGTGTCCTGTACCAGTCGTGTAGTACTGCAAACATATCAGCATCCTCAAACATCCGCATTGCAGAGTCCAGTGTGGGCAACATGCCACTTGCAGTTTACATGTCCATCATTGCGTATCAATACTTTCATTACCTTATCCCCTGTGCTACCTATGTATGTAGCCTTCTGTTGACATCCTTACCACCAGTATGCCAACATGTGCAGATGATACACTATGGTACTTACCATGACTGTAGACAACAGTACAAGACAATCATACCCTTACTGCATCAGGCATGCTGGGATATACCCACAATTATATCAGCACACAGTACTGTTAACAACATGGTACTATTACTACACGTCTATGTAGTCACCCTGTGCATCAGCAACATGTTAACCTGTACCTGCACTGATGTTACAGATTGCAGGAAGTGGCACAGTTTCATCATATGCACAGGGTGTGAACTTGGTATGCCTGAGTCTGCCACTGATACCACCAATTGACATGTATGTGTATGTGTGTTGGTGAGGGACAGCAGTACAAGGTGGGGCAATGTTGATGCAGTGTGTGCATGTATGCGGTAGCCCTAGGTATTGTCAATTTGCATGTGTGTATGGATGCACACAGTTCCACCTCATGGCTGCCATATACTGGTGTTTGTGGACAGCCAAAGACTGTACCTGCCAGGTCATACAGATCAGTGTCTCTGGCCACGGACACGGTACCTGTGCCTTGCAGGGGTGCTACGGACTGTATCCGGTACCAATCCAGACTGGGTACTGTCATCAGAAGCAGGTGTTCATTGACTGGACACAGATCCCTGTCAGGCCTGTCCAGAGCCACATGCACGTGGTCTCCTAGGGTGGTCTGATGACAGCACAGACCCAGCATTGCTGGGGCTGCTGCTGGCACTATGGGGGCGGCCGCGGCCCTGTTGTCATCCGTGACGACTGCCAGCTGCTGCTGTTGCTGGCATACGCCCACGTCGATGCCTCAACCATCCACCATTGCCCTGGCTCATGGACATGTAGTTGTGGAACCGATCTAATATGCCCCCACAACATCTGTCTATGACATCGGTGAAATTACGGATGGCAGCCGCAATGTCACGCATACTGTCAGTCATGGCTGTGCGACATGCTGTCAGCTCCCTCAGACCCTGTCTGGTGTACCGTTCCATACGTGACTGTGCCTGCATGACAGCCCAAAACATAGCTGAGGTTGTAAGACCTCTGTGGGCACGTCTGACAGGGGCAGTACGCCCACGGATTCTCCCACGAAAACCCCTGGACATCTGTCTGTGTGGTACCATCTCAGGTCCATGACCATGGCTGCTGTGTGGGAAAGCATGTGCCACAAATACCACATTACCCTGGTCAATGCCCACTGTATCCTGTCCATCACCTAGGTACATTGGTGACAAAGGGTGTATTGGCAGGATGGCTGTATGCATTGATGGGGTTGACAGCTGTGTACTGTCAATTGGCTGACCAATGACAGACCCTGGCATACCTTCCTGTGCCATTACACAGATGTCATCATTATCAGTACCCATGGCACCTGATTCAGGTTCCTGCATGACACCAGAGCAGCACCAGAACCTGTGGGAGGGAAACAGGAAACACAGTTTACAATGTCTACACAATGTTACCAGTGATGCACACATACACACATGCACACATGTACAGGTGCACACATGCACACGTGCACATGTGCACACGTGCACACATGCACACATGCACACATGCACACAGTTGCACACATGTACACTTGCACACAGTTGCACACAGTTGCACACTTGCACACAGTTGCACACTTGCACACTATTCAGTATGCGAGATATCAACACACAGACACAGACACACCTGCATGCATACACAGAGCACTACTAAGTGAGCCTAATATTACTATTACTATCAAGACTATTAAAGGTATTGTTAATACACACTCACCAGCATGGATAGGCTGCATTGCTGTTACACCGGAGGGACCTGCAGAAGTGAGGAAATTAATGTCAGTGGGCACAACTGTGCCATTGTTACTGAGTATGATACAGGTCAGTAGTACAACAGTTGCCTTTCACAGGTCAGCTGCTGATATTGAGAATATCACACTTGCACATTAAATACTATGATGACAGCTACAAACCAAGGACACACCTCACACATGCATTAACTACCAGTGTACACAACAGTCAACTATACATATGGCATATTACCTGCATGCTCGTAGTCTTGCTGCTGTGTGGCTCCAGCCTCCATCATAATGCAGGTCTGCTGCTGTTGTTGTTGTTGGTGGGCTGGAGCCACAACACTTATGAGTAGTCCCTCCAGTCTGGTGAGTGGGGGATGTGTAGCCACCCCACCACCTGTGGCAACCTGTTGCCTGTGGATATCAGACGCACGCTGATGGACATTTATGATTAAATCACTGCAGTGATGTCGTACCTGCTCATATGTCCTATTATGCATGCCTATGTCATTTACCCGATGGACCAGGTCTTGCCACAGTGCAGCCCTCTCCTGCTGATTCTGGCTGGTGTGGGAAAAGAGTATTGCATAATCCCGCACCAGGCTCTGGTGTATTTCCTCATCCTCAGCTGCAGAGTACGCTGGATTGCGCTGGTGAGCCATGGTCCTGAAAAAGGAAATAACATGATATCAGCAAAATATGTCAGCAGAATTTGGCACACATACTACACATGCTACTCGACTGTTGTGATACAACATATCTCACATATATAGCATCTGTCTGTCTACTGGTGGATACACATGTAAATGGCCAGGTATCAGTGCTCAGCCAACAACTGTGAAACAGTACCTGGCACACTCCATACGACATACTACCAAACCCCAGCAGTCAGAACACTGATTCAGGTCCAAAACACCTCCTCACTCTGGGGGTTTGTATCGAGGTACTGTATGGGGTACATCATCAACTACTGTGAGCTGACCACAAACTAATTGCCCTGGATATACATATCCCACCTCCACCACCAGCACAAACGACTACAGTGAATAACATTTCAAATTCAAACTTTACACTTCGTAACACTGACATGGCATCCTTTAAGACCACTGGGCCAGTGAAAGACACAACCCACAATGCTGACCCCTTCACAAATGATTTCTACGGACATCTCCGAGAATGCATAGATCATGCAATCCCATATAAGACCAAGACACTCTCCACAAAGGGAAAGCATCCTGTCTAGTGGCCCCAGCCATAGACAGATTGTATAACAAAAGATGGAAGCTACTGCAAGATAGAGCATAATTCCATAAAGGGAAGGCATGTCTGATCAGCACTAGTAAGGAGCTATTTTCTCTCATACAAACATCCATGGGCAACTTTGAGAGGGAAATCAATGGGGACACTACAGATAACCACAAGGCCTTCTTCAGTTATGTTAGCAACCTGGTCAGAAACCCTCCAATATGCTCATAGTTAGTACACAACAACAAATAATTCACTGAACCCACAGATACTGGCAACATTGTGGCAGACAGGTTCAGTGCAAGTTTCCCCCCTCCCTCTCCCCCAAACTAAGACATACTTATCCCAACTGAATGTAACCTCCCTGTCATCACAGATTTCCAGGTGACAGCCGCCCTCAGAAAAGCAGAAAACACAGCATCAATGGGACCTGATGGTATCCCCAGTTGCATGCTACATGAACTCCAAGAGGAGCTAAACACACATATAGAAGTGCTATGTAACACTAGCCTGACTACAGGATATGTACCTGTACACTGGCGTACAGCAGCAGTGGTTCCACTCCACAAAGGAGGCACCGCTACATACCAATACAATACAACACAATACAATACATTACAATACAATACAATACAATATGCTATTGCCCCTGGGACTACAGCAGCATACTGTTCTGCTACCCTGACCATTGTGACACGTGATGTGATGGTACTTGCTCCTGTCAAACAGTTACACAGGGTGACTCATATGGCATATTACCTATCTGACTAACATTCAGCAAGGGTATGTGTGACATGTACTCATGGGGAGTCTTGCTTCTTAATGCTGTGTGGTTTATTGCAGGGTATGTCTTATCTGTGGATAGGAACCTGTACCTCCACCATGTGCTCTCTACTGCAGTGTCACAGACGACACACAGCAGTCATTTAGGTTGTGGATGGTGTGAGGTGTTACTATGGTTGTTGGACATCTGTCATGGGTGTGACTTGAGTATGTAAATCCAGGAGTGGTAACCTCTATGTGGGTAGTATGTGTGTACTCTGTGGTGTTGTCAGTCACTGTGCATTGGTAATGTGTTTGAGTGCATTGTCACATTGTTGTACATGTCACTGTGTCCTTCTCCATATCTGTAGCTGTCATGTGAGGTACATACCGTGGCAGCCATTGTGTGGTGTGGAGGGGTACACTGACCTACATGTCCATAGCTGACACACCATGTCTGCTAACACATACCATGTGCAGGTATTCCAGGAATAGTGTGCCACTGTGACTATCATTGGGGGGACTATTGTACATATTTATGACCCTGTTCACCCCTGACACATGCAGTGGTGGGCAGCCAATCACATATCTGGTGGTTACTGGTGTAGGTGATTTGAAATGGGGTATGGTACTCCAGTTTCGACACTGGTGTTCACTCCATGCCTTTGTCACCAGGCACCTGTTGCAATACATCTGTACACATGTGCCTCACTCAGAATATATTTATATCTCTCTCTCTATCTCTCTCTCTTATATATATATATATATATATATATATATATATATATATATATATATATATATATATATATATATATATATATATATATATATATATATATATATATATATATATATGTCTATATATATATATATATATATATATATATATATATATATATATATATACATATATATATATGTCTGTATACATATACACATATATATATATCGATGTACATATATTGCTATAGATATGGAGAGAGGGGTGTGTGACAGAGAGGGGTGAGAGTGACAGAGGGGTGGGACAGGGGAGTGTGAGATCATATACAGTCATATCTGTAGATAGTCAGATCTGTCTGTCTATGTATATGTATCTACATATATCTATATCTGTATGTGTGTATTACATATATATGTTTCTACATATTCTATCTATCTACATCTGTCTATGTATTCCTACATCCCTCTCTATGTATGTATACATATATGCATATTATATATATATATATATATATATATATATATATATATATATATATATACATACATATATATATATATATATATATATATATATATATATATATATATACATACATACATACATATATTGACATACATATGTATCCATATGATAGATAGGTATATCAACATGTTTGTTTACAAAACTGTATACACACACTAACATACTGCTAAACATACATAATTGTGAAACCTACTTTGTACATTGCACTACAACCTACATTCAACCTACATTGATGTGTGCACATAGATGCCCTCACATACATATGTATGTACAGCCTTCACTGATAGTTGCTGTATGTCCCCTGCCCTATGCACATCTTCATATACATATGGATACAGACCAATGACACATATGGAGGGTTCACAGTATGTAGACTTTTAAAGTATTACTTTACATTACCTGTGTTTGTCACAGCTGCTTGCGTTGCCGTTCGGTTTGGTGTCCTGCTGCTCCAGTTGGCAGTTGTCAGCTTTCGAGTGGGTTTTGATGACTGGTTTTGTTTGTGTATGTTTTCTCTCTCTCTCTCTCTCTCTCTCTCTCTCTGTCTCTCTCTCTCTCTGTCTCTCCCTACCTCCACAGGGTGCAATGAAAGTATTGCATGTGTGGACTGGGAGTACAGCATGCTTTTGTAGGTATCTGCATATGTCCATGTGATGGCCTCTGCACCAATTGTTAGCCAGCATTTGCTAATTGCATGCAGCCAGTTGTGTACTGATTGCAGTTCTCACTGTGATTCCAGGACAGTGCTATAAAAAGGTATGTGAGATAGGCATAGCCCTTTCAGAGTTTAAGGGCAGGGACCATGCTTTTATGCTGTGGACACTGTTCTGTGAGTGTAAAGGTTAGTATCTCTCTCATATTTCTGGCTGTGTTGAAGATTAAAATTTCTCCAGTTTCCTGTACTAAGTGTGTATGTACACTGACACCTAAGACTACTACTACTGTTAATGTGTGTGTGTGCTTTCCTGTGGGACATGTGGTGTAACTGGTATATAGCAGTGGCTCTTGCACTTTGTTGCTATGGCTTCAATATTTTCCCTTTACATTCACTACTTGTATGCCTGCTAGGTGTCTTGACTGTAGTGTGTTGCTGTGGCTTTCCTAACTTCCATGTACATTCACACCTTGGAATGCTTGCTATATCTGCTAGGGTGTTACTGCATGCAGTGTGGTCTGGCCATGGTGTGGGCCTTGACATCTATTAGGGTATTTGAGTATGCTGCTGAGCAGGCCCCAGAGACTCTCAGGTGCATCTGTTATCTGCCTCATGGAATGGTACATATCAGTGGGGTACACCCATTAAATTGTCTGGTATTCTGCAGTTGTGACTGTGGGATAGCATGAGCATATGTATTACTACACTATTTCTGCTGTGCAAGTGGTGCATACTTTCAGTACTTCATAGTTACCATTGCATGTGTTGTAACACCTTTCTGCCTACTGATTGTACATTTCACAGAGAGTCTGTGGGGCATCCCTGTAACTCAGTCACTGTTGCTATGTCTAGGCTCTTAACTATTCAAATATGGCAGTGTCAGACCTCTCAAGTGTACAGATATTTTCAGGTTGTCCACATTTTTGCCTCATATTTTGGTCAATATCTCATAAACAGCTTTTTCTGGCAAATCACTCTGGGATCAAGTCAGACTATAGTGACAAACATTTCAGTTTCAGACTTCATACCCTTCCAAACATCCAACAAAATGCAGAACCTGTTACTCTCTCAACTGTCTAAGTTTGTTGTAGCATTATTTGGAATGTGTCCCTGTTTTGGCCCTTTGCTCCACATTTTTTATTACTTAGTCCGGATGTGTTCCTGTAAGAGGTTGTGGGGTATGGGCAGTGATTATCCTGCTGTGAGTATGTGTGTGGCTTGCAAGGTGCTACAGTGACATTATTACCTACTAGCTACCAACTAGCATGGCTGTTTCTGTTCACACACTACTATTCTAGAAATCCACTACATTTGACAGTAAATATACATGACATGCTTTGTGTACTACACATCTTATATTCCCTTTACATTCATTCCTACTATTAGATGATATATTTATTGTAGCACAATGTTCTTATATAACAGTCATGGCTTAGTGGTAAGTCATGCAGACTACTGTTTCCAAGGTCCTGGGTTCGGGACTGACAGTGGGATTTTATTTTGCTTTTGAGCAGACTACAAGACTTGTCATTCAGAGTGACTAAGGCACTTTTAAGCAGTTATAACTGGGTTAGTGCTGATTTGCGCGGAGCTCACGCATGCGCACTGGCGTTCATCTCCGCGCACACCCGCTTACAACTGCTTAAAAGTGCTTACTCTTGCGCACACCCGCGCTATTTTCTTTGAAAGAAATGAAAATGGGGAGACAGGAAAGTGGTGAAAAAGGGGTCACAAAGAGGGTAAGACAGTAGGGAAACAAGCTCGGGTTTTGCAGGAGGGATGTAGGTAAGGCCCATAGCTGCCCATTTCTTCATCAGCAACAGCTGTGCATATGTTTGTAATTTGGTGTGAGATTTGAAACCTTCCACCCCTGAGAGAGGTGTAAGGACAACAATAATACTTGTTGTACAGCCAATTGTAATTGACAGTTTCCATGTCCAGCAGACATGTGTGCAAAATGGGCAGCTATGTATGGGGCGTAATATTTTTGTGGGTACAGAGTGCCCTTTTTTTTTTTTCAGGTGAGAGTGGTATGTCAGGTACGGGAAGTCGGTATAGCTGGGGAGGTAGGTTGAGTAGGTTAACAGACAAGACAAACAAGATGCATACAGGGGCAGTGTATCACACATGTGGGGGGGTTACACAATTGATGGGGACAGATGTTTGGATATCTAGAGCCCATGAGCCCACAGATGGCAACAGTGGAACTGATATCCCCACCCATGGGCAGTTGCCACTGTGCCTTCACAGCCCAGGATGGGGCTGTGCTGGGGGCTGTGTAGGCCGGGCAGCAGGCATGCCCGTTAGTTGTGCCACCTGTGTCTCAAGCTGGTGTAGGGGCCCAAGAACAGCTTCCCGGATCTCCCTACGCACCACAGTCCGGACACTATGGAGGGTGAGTGGATGTTCTTCTCCGGCCACACTTGCAGAGGGGGGACGAGCCCCATCCCCTGCAGCGCTTCCACCTGCAGGTGGCACAGGGCCAGCGGAGGAAGGTCTGGCCTGGGCACTACTGCCAGGTGCACTCGCCAGCTGAGGAGGGAGAGGTGGGTCCGCTGGAACCCGCCTTCCCTGTCGTCCTATGTTTTGCATTATGTCATGACAGTTTGGGTTAGTAACGTACAATACCATTCACAATTAGTTGTAACAGCATGCATTAGTATTCCCATTAACCAAACACCCAGATATTCAAACCATTGTGCAGCAAGCATAACACATATTTTGAACAGCAATACACAGTCCAACAACATGCAGGGTTGATTGATGGCAACAGGCCATCAGGTTTGGATGTATGAACAGGGCAGATGCATCAACATACATGCAAATATGTATGAACCAACAGGACAAATGTCCAGGGGTGTTAATTGTGATTGCACATACCAAATTCACGTGGAATGGATTATATGTGGTTATAGGGTAGGGTGAAGAAAATTTAATTAACAACTTCAAATACCAATACATATGCTGTACATTTCTAATAGCTGCAGATATATACACACTACAGTTCTGCCTACAGTTTCCTATGTGATAACTACTTCAAGTTGGTGATAGGAATGCTACTGCTACATCAATATACATTTTCATTTTTATTCATACACATTCATATCTGGCTCTGTTCAGCTACATCATCCTGCTACATTTGCTTTATATAGCTATAGACAACTGTGGATGTTTGGTATTTCAGACAACCATACTATCTGCATATTGCAGACTGAGAGCAACATATCCAGATTTTGGGATACACACTCCAGCTGTGGTAACATTTTCAACACATTTTACTGTTTGGTTCTGCTTGTCACATTCGTTTCATTCTGTACTGACTGCAATATACTTTATTCAGGAGTTATTACTACTTTATTGGTGGATTCATAACTCTTTCTCACACTCTCTCACTTGTTTTATTTTTACAATTCAGGATGGTACTTAATTCTAGGCTTTATTGGCATGTTTTACCTGTAGTTATAACAATCCTTTCCAACAGTCTCACTTCTGTCATGTTTCTGTATTTTAACAGGGATATATTTCACACATGTGTTTTACTCAGCTTCTACAGCTGTACTTTTCAGCCTGCTGCAGGTTATGTACTATTATATTACAGGTGGGACATCTTTATTTCAGACTTGTTTCATTTTTCTGTTTGGATTACAGACTGCATCACACTTTTGTAATCAAGCAATACTTGCAAACCCTCTTACACTGTTACTTGCACATTTTATTACTTAGTGACTACACTGCACTCTTTTGCTAACTGTCATACTTATATATTTATTTACAGTTACAGGGAGAGGATTACTGACCTGCCTGGTGGCGCAACCATGCCAGCCTATCGCCATAGGCTTTATGGTTCGCAGAACGGACACCTGCAGCTGTAATATAAATAAAGTAATATTGGAATACACATCTCCATAATATCAGCTAGGTTAATTTTTTACATAAATAATTAGATGTAACTTACTCAGTAGTGGGGCGTTGGGCATTTGCCGGGCCTCCTGGATCCAACAGTTCAGTTGGTCCTGCTTTCATCTCTTCAGGTCCGCATGGTGGTGATGGACCTGCTCACCAGTCCTTGGTATCCCTGTGGCACTGGTGAGATCATGAGCCAACCGGTCCCATGCCTCAGCCCTATATGCTCCCCACAGGACGTGGCCCTGCATGAGTTGGGCCTCATGATTGTGGACAAGGAGCCAAACCATATATTTGGACTCCTCAATGCCCCACCTCTGTGCTCGAAAGCAACTACCCTCACCTACACCTGACATTCTGGCTGCAAGTTGGTTCTACAATCGGTTATGCTGTGTATTCCCGCCTATGGGGCTTATATATGCCATTTTTCACGCACGTATCTGTGATTGGCCATTTTGGAATTGTATCAGCTTCACAAAACCTGCTTTGTCATGCTCCTCTTTCTATTCATTCCTATATATATGCTATTACTGCATTTCTAAGTGCAACTGTCATGGCTTAGTGGTTCAGTACCTTGACTATGTTGCATGGTATCCTGGGTTCGAACCTGGCCACTGCTTTTTATATTTTATGACTGTCTACACAGGCTAGGAGGTGTGTCTGTGTAAAGGCAGTTTTGTTACAGCTTGCTCAACGTTGCCCATCGGTTAGCTTGTTGGCGCGGTGCGCAGCTCCTCGCCAATGGGTTACGCTGGTTTACGCGTCATTTGGCTGTCAGCACGCATATTCCGTTCAACTCAGCCATGGGCACACAGTTTCAGCGTGTTAAACCACTGCTCACCTACGGGCACTCATTTTACACCTGTTAAACCACTGCTCACCTACGGGCACTCATTTTACACCTGTTAAACCACTGCTCACCTACGGGCAGATGCACTCAACTTGTTAAACTGTAGCTCAGCTATAGGCACATCTGACATTTTTTATTATTTTGTTATCTCACATTTCTTCAAAATATATGGCCCATTTCATTACATTTTACATAAAATATAATTTTATATGTGTACATATATGTCAGGGACTTGTTTCGTGCTTATTTCACTAAAAATAAAAATTGATGTTGGGGGGGCTTGAACTATGACTGCCTGTTCTTCAGCCGACTTCTCTACCGCTACGCTATTGTTTCTTGGTTTACTTTGCATATTTAGTTCTTATATGCTTTTCCACAGACTGCTAACTGTGGCTAAGCTACGGGCATGCCCGCGCAAACGAGCACACTCACGGGCAAACATCTTTACAATTTAAAAAAAAATGTATAAGATGTTCATGTGTACTTTTATGTTCGTAGTCTGTGGGGGCATGTGTTGTGTTGTATTTATTCACATTTACACGGGCTCTGTTATGGGGGTTTACTTTCGGGACTTTTACTCTTCTGGGGGTGTGTTCATTTGCAGGGCTCGGCCTACGGACACGCCCCTTACTGTCTTCCACGGACCGTGTAAGCCTTAGGTGTGATTCAGCATGCCCTCATGCATATGCATGACATGCTGACATCACACCGTTTAACTGCAGCCTCCATGTAAGCCTTGTAACTCTTACACGGAGGCTTCATGAATCCTGCCCATTATTTAAGAAAGGTAAGCAATTTCTTTCTTAAATAATGTCATTGTATAATAGCAACAATCTACTCCTGGATGTGGGTGTATCAAGAATTATCCATGGTTGGCTTTGTTTAATCAGTCAGGCTTCATCCCTGTTATCAGACCATGCCCGCCATAGGTAAATCCTGTTACCCCCACCCAGTCATGGAGTATAACTTAATTAAGAATATGCAAGAATTATAAGTCAGTAAGATAAAATATGGCTCACCTGTACAGGAATGTCAGCAGTAACTCATAAGTGATATATGCAACATAAACATTAGTTTACCCAATACTGTGCATCGTGCATTAAACCTCTCCAACATAGATACCTCAACAGTGACCAAGATAATATTATTATCATTTGCATAAGGTGCTGAGCAAGCACTAATTACTAAATACTAGAACTGCATTACTTAAGAATATTCATGTGAATACAATGAGGATAACAAACTGCATAACAGTAATTTGAGCAGGAAATAACAAACTGCATAACAGTAATTTGAGCAGGAAAAAAAATATATAATACTTTTGATTACAGCAGGCATCTCAGTAGGCAAGCATTAGTTATCCACTCTATGCATCAGAGGTAGGCAACCTGAAGTTACAAGAGGGTGTGCAAAGGGCAAGGCACAGTCAGTAGCAGAGCAACTGCACTGGGTGCAAAGGGTTAGGGGGTCATGATTAGCAGATCCTAATCTATCTGTTTAATCCAATACCAGCTTTTAAAAGCTAGTATTGTATTTGCAGTCAAACATGAGCACTGTAGCACTCCATGTGTCGTCTAAATTGTAGCAACTGTTTGCTGTATTGTAACAAGCAGTTTTCTTCAGTTTAAAAGTAAAGAAATGAAAATCTCTTTTTTAACTCAAACCTGAGTGTTGTAGCTCTCCATGCAAGTAGAGTATAAACTCTATCAACTGTTTGCTACAATTGCAGCAAGCAGTTTGCTACAGTTTAAAATAAAAACATTTTTTTAATGAAAAGTGCAGAAGGAGGGATGAGGGCAGAGCACATAAATAAGAACTGAGTGGCTAGGGCAGGAAGGGAGCATGCCAGTAAAAGAAATGGCCATTTTTTTCTTGAGGTGGGGGGAGGATCTAACTGTAATTTCTTTTTTTTTGCTCTACTGGAGGTGTAGGGCACTGGTTCATTGTACCAGCACAAAGTGCTGATTGACTTAGCTCATCATCACTTACATAGGGTGGGGTTGGGTTACAGGAGGAAAAGCCTAACACCAAAGAAATGTGTGAGTGTTGTCAGAGACTGTAGCAACAGATGTAAATAATTCAGTTGTAATGGTTATGTTCGTGTGTGTGTGTGTGTGTGTGTGTGTGTGTGTGTGTGTGTGTGTGTGTGTGTGTGTGTGAGGTGATATGGCCAAGATGAATTTTACCGTATGTGGGTCTGCAGGAACACAATCAAAACACTTGTGCTAGCACTACACTTTGGCATACTGGGCAGGTGTGAGCCATGCATGGTAGAGGAATCAGTTCACCATCACCAACCCCCAGCCATGTAACTACCTCTGCCAGGAGTTGCACTGCTAGTTCTATGACACTGGCTAGAAGTTGGGATGCTACCTGAATATAAACAATGTCTGCTGGATGAGCTCACATCATGACTACATCTATAACAGCTGGGATTGGACACCTCAATCGCTGATGAAGCAGTTGAAATATTGCCTCTATGGGAGAGGGATCTTTGGACTATATGAAGAGAGACATGATTGAGCTCACTGAATATGTGTTCCAGGCAGGTATATTCCTAGCCTTAAGCAGTATCCTATCATCAAAAAGAATGATACCTCAGTACAAACAGAAAATGATTGACTTTAACAATTGGCTAAGTTTCTGGTGTCATTCAAAGGGGATCCAGTACCTGACAGCCTGGGAGGACATGATTGACAGACCATGATGCATTGCCAGAGATGGCCTGCATCTGTCTACCCTGGGCTTCTGGAAAAGGCTCTTGTCTCCCCCATGGTGCTCTTTTTAGGCAAAGTCATGAGGACAAAATTACCAATGAGAAAAATTCTTCTAAACAAAATTTAAAGGTCATGATGCTAAACGCTAGGAGACAACTTGAAACTGCACTCATTGCAAGCATTCCTCACCCTGGAAGATGCTAACATTTGTGCAGTCACTGAAACCTGGTTCAAAGCTGCTTAGAGCACCCCAGCCTTACCAAGTTACTTGTCCTACCATACTTTCAGACCCCAAACAGAGGGCTACAAAGCCAAAGGAGGTGGAGTTTCAATATTTATTAAAGACATACACACCTCCAGGCTGGTCAAACAGTATGACGCACAGGAGACACTCCAGGTACAGTTAACTATTGACAAAACACCTATTCAAATCATAGCTAGCGACAGACCCCCAACCATAACTTAGGAGGCCCACTCCACCTATCTGGACTTACTTGAATCCATCAGGATTCAACCCTCTGCCATGATTCTGGGCTACTTTAATGACCCAACAATATAGTGGAAGACTTATTCTTGCTCAAATACAAATGCTCAGAGATTCCTCGACTTCATTGATGCCAATGCATTGGATCAGCTTATCAATACCCCCACAAGAGGTGAAAATATCCTGTACCTGGTACTAACCAACATGAGTAGCCACTGTAGCACCCCTACAGTGTCATTCTCCTTTGTAAGATCTGACTATAATGCAACTACTTTTGAAGTTACCATCTCCTCTGCCCCCCCCCCTTGCCAGGGTCGAACAAAAACTTTTTTCCAAAGCTGACTACAACCTCCTGAGAGCAGGTAAAAGTAGCTTCACAGCCACTATCTCTTCAGTTGAATCAAGCACTAATGTCCAAGCCTACTCCAAAAAACTATATGAGCATCTATATAGCTGAATGGACTCAGCAATACCTGATAGGACCAAATCATCTTCCTCAAGGAAGAGTAAACCTGTCTGGTGGACAATGGCAATAAACAGACTCTATAATAAAGGGAAAAAAAATTGCTGTCCAGGACCAAGAAGGAGCAGGTGCCAAGTTGGAAGAAATCTGTCCTTTGTCTGAACAAGCAAATAAGGTCACTGGTGAAATCCTCTAAGGCTAATTCTGAGTCAAAATTGGCCATATCCACTAAGGGCAACCACAAGGCCTTCTTTACATATGTCTGCAATCTCAAGGGTAACTCTAAAATCTGATCTGAATTGGTGGGCAAGAATGCCACATACACAAATGCCATAGATATAGCCAACCTGCTGGGAGACAAGTTCAGTGAAAACGTCACCCCCACTTGTCCCCCCCACCAGTAAACCAGGAAATCCCCAGCACCTGCCCCCTCCCCTCATCACCAGGGAGCAGGTTATTAATGCCCTCTCAAAGGCAAAACATATAGCCTCCATGGGACATGACAACATCCCTGGCTGTGTCCTACATGAACTCAGGCAAGAGCTCTCAGCACCACTAGGCACTCTATTGAACCAAAGACTGTACACCGGCTTCATCAAAGCTGAATGGAGGACAGCCACTGTCATCCTTCTGCACAAAGGTGGAGGGTCCACCAACCCAGGCAATTATAGGTACATCAGCCTAACTAGCCTGATCTGCAAGGCCATGGAACACATTATCATGGACCTTATAAACAAGGACATTGGCAACCTCCAAATGCTTGATCCCACACAGTTTGGTTTTGTCAAAGGGAGATCATGCATGTTAAACTTGGTCGCCTTCTTTGAAACAGTCACCAAAGCCATGGATGAGGGCAAGACAGTGCACACCACCTACCTTGACTTAGCCAAAGCCTTCAATACTATTCCCCACTCAGGCATAATAGATAAACTTTCCCAGCTAGGCATCAACCTTTATGTTACCAGATGTGTAACTAACTGGCTTACTGATAGAACCCACTCAGTCAAAATAGGGGAAGTCACCTCTAGTAGTAGACCCGTAACAAGCGGCGTACCCCAAGGATCAGTCTTGTGGCCTCTACTGTTTGTGATATACTTTTCTGAGGAGCAAGCCAAAACTAGTGGTCTGTGGCTGATCAAGTTTTCAGATGACTGCAAGCTGGGCACTGTCATAAATTCCCTTACTGATGTGAACATCCTCCAAGAGGGCCTTAACCAAACTAATGACTGGTGCCAGAAGTATGGACTCAAACTGAATGCTAAGAAATGCATCATTATCCCCTTTGAGGAAAATGGTGTCCCCACTAATTATCACATTAATAACAACATACTAAACATTCAATCAGTCATGAGGGACTTGGGCATGCAGATTGATAGCAAACTGACTTTTGACCACCATGTTGCTTCAATTGTACAGAAGGCCCTCTACATGGCCCACCTCATAAGTAAGGGTATTTCATCTAGGAACAAGCAGGTCATAACATCCCTGTACTTCTCCCTTATCAGACCCATTACCAAGTACAATGGCCCTTTGGCATGTACCTTGCCAAGCATATGCAGCAGTTGGAGAGACCACAAAGATTCCTGACCAGGAAAGTCCAGGGTCTCAAACACCTATCCTATAAGATAGGCTAAAAGCCCTGTCCCTCTACTCAGTCTCATACAGACTGCTCAGAGGTGACCTGTGTCTGACATACAAGGCCATCTCAGACTCAGCCTTGATGAAGTTGCTGCATATCTGTAAGTCAAACTCCACTCACGCAACCTGCATGCAAGTTCTCAACCTGGTCTGTGATATTAATAGAAATTGTTGTTGGGATAGTTTTGTGTCTCAATGACTCCCCCATCTGTGGAATAGACTTCCTCTCCATGTCAAGCAAAGTACCTCACTAGCTCTCTTTAAGAGGAATCTGGAAGACTGGATGGGAAACAGAAAATATTCCCCTGGGATCTCCCCTGTGTCCGTGCTGGACAGGAAAAACAGGTGCTGACTTTGTGGGAACATGGGTGAAATTCTTGGCTCGGCTTATAAGAGCCTACAGATCAATAGCCTAGTATCGTCCAATGAATCTATGAATGTATTGCCATGTCAGCTAACACCTGATGATGAAGCAGCTCTTTGGCTACTTGGATGCTAATCCTCCCCCAGGATACTGCATGATCCAGTGTGTCATTCACCCAGTACATAGAGTCACCCACGCAGTTCAGACAGTCTCACACATCAGAATGCATGAGATTCAGTATTCTGACTATCTCTTCCAAGGCCCTGATAGAATATGCATGTGCCACTGTGATGGCCCTACACATATGTTGCATAGCACCTACTGACACACCAATGTCAGAGGATGGTGTAAAGTATGCCTCCTGCAAGCAACTCTACTAGCACCCCTGTGTTGTACTTCATCCTTGCCATGACTAGGGGAAGACTCTACTGTCACTGCAGCAAAAGTAACCACTCTACCCTGATCAACTTTGTTACCCTCAACTGCTGCTATCTCTGATGAATCCATGTCATAGGTATGTCTCTGGGTAGAGGATGTGGGAGCCACAACCTCAGTGTCAAACCTACCTTCTGTAACCCCAGACTCTGCCTCTTCTCACTGCCATCATCATCAGAGACTATCGATCCTCTATCAAACAGTAAGAGTTCCACAGTGCCAGTGACAGGCTCACCTGTCATTACAGTAATAAAACACAGCAAAAACAGAAATACATGAAAAAATGATCAGACCTATACTACATAAACTTGACTTAAACAATAAGATATGCAAGAGAAATTAAAAAAAGTAGACCTCAAGATAAATTCTGCAAATTACTACAAGTTAAAAAATGTATGACCATACCATTTACAGATGTTCATGGAACCTCAATACCACATTTACCTTGATTGACAAAATGGAAATGGAAAGAGGGATGATAAGCATTAAACTGAAGATGACACATTAAAGACAAACTTTTAATACTTATGAACAGAAACAAAGCTCTTATACACATATCTCTATTCTCCCTCTCTTCCATTTTCATCTCTCTCTCTCTCTCTCTCTCTCTCTCTCTCTCTCCCCCTCTTCCTCTATATATATAAAAGATAATTGATGGCATACCCAGAACTTTACCAGTAGACACCTGTTGGTCATCCTCCACCAATGCATCTATGTCCAACACTACACTGGGAAACACTGATAATCTTACCACATCAGTGGACAGGAACTCCTCCATCTCACTTTGTGGTAGTTCCATAGCAGGACCACCAACAGTAGCCCTCCATTCTTTTCCTGGCCTTGGTGACCATGTCACTGGCCCAATGTCTGACAGTGGCATAATTATACAGGTGACCACCCACAGCATTGCCATCATCACTACCAGCCAGAAACAGTCACAGAAGGGCTTGTCAGCTAACACTTTCAGTAAGAGGTATAATCCATGTTGATATTAGCTCATTCTCAGCATCTGACAATGTAGCTTTATATGGCTTAGAATTTTTGGGAACCATATCCCTGTATGTCAGTAAAACAAACACAAAAACAAATATATGTTTCAGAAAAAGAAGCAGTGACTGACAAGAAAACAAATATGCATTTATGCAGGCATCATTAAAATTCAACTAACTGTAGTATATGAATACACAAGTAATACATATACGAATACACATGTAATACATAAGTATAACCCCCAAACAAACAATACAATGACAAACCTGACTAGGATGAAAAAATGCTTAACTCCAGAATAAATAGCAGCATTAACAATGCATCAAGTGTATAAAATGATAATGTTACTGTTTGGGATTACCTTTGTTTATGTCAGGTATATACATCAGGCATAAAACAGTTTTTGGTCTAAAGTAAATGGAACCTTCACATTGCTAATAGTAATATAAAAGTTTTCACATGTACACACATCCTGAGAAAAATGTTGCTATAAAGGCATGTAACATGAGATGAGGATTCTTCATATAAGAACTGTTACACCTTTTATACCAACACAAATAGACAAACTGCAGGCATCATGCAATGTTATCTGAAATATAAGCCATCACAGCTGTTTAAATATTAATTGTAAAGAAATATCACATATCTTGACAGCATTTATATTAAAGCTCAACAAAAGTAGTACAATTGTAGCAGTCAAACAGTAGTATCTTAAATTGCTGAATTAAAGAAGTCTCCTCTGCTGATGCAAATGCCTTAACCCCAGCTAACGCTTTTATAGTGCTGAACACAGTGAATATATAAATCAGGTATTAGCTCATTACTACTCATGAATCATGCAGTCTGCTAGAAGTGCTGGGCAGGTAAACATGATGTGAGGACCTACACAATGCCCCAGCAGTACAAGAGAGAGTATTAAGAAGTCAAGTCTGTGAGTGTGACTCATTAGCAGTAGTGCACAAATAATTAAGTATTTAACATTCCTGTGAATTTGATGTACACTTACAGTGGATGTGTCATGGAAAATACCTTGCAAAACAATTTTAAGATTACATTGACATATTTAGGAGATCAGCAGCAGCAGCAGTCCCCTTTTTCCCATTTTCTACATGGAGTTGGGGTATCATGTTAACTGTTGCCCTCTCTTTTGATTCAGTGCCACACTCCTGCATTCTTGAAAACTCATGCCTGACTGTCACAGATTTTCTTTCACACAATCCATTCATCTCTTTGCTCAATGTCCTCATTTCATTTCCTCTTACCTTTTTCCTGTCTATCCCAAATCTTCTTCACCAGATTGTCTTCTGCTTTTCTGCACATGTGCCTGAACCACTGTAATATGTTCTCTTTGATCTTTTCTGCAATTGGAGCTACTTTGGCTTCTGCTCTTATGTCCTCATTTCTTCATCTGCCACACCCTTCTCAGGCACTTCATTTCCATCACCTCTAGCTTCTTCCTCTGCTTTGCCTTTACTGCCCAGGTGTCTGCACCATACAGTAGCACTGATCACACCACTGTCTTGTACACCTTACATTTCAGCTTCTTTGGTATTCTTCTCTCATAGACTACACCTGAGACTCTATGCCAGTTGGCTGCAACCACTTTGATTCTACCTTTGAACTCTTTATTCAAACTTCCCTTCTCCTCAACCACCCCTGCCAGATACATGAAGCTATTTACCTGTTCCACTGTCTTCCTGTCTATCTCACTTCTCAACCTCTTCTGATCTATTTAATTTGCTGCCATTACCACTGTCTTATCTATGCTGACTTTCATCCCATGTGCCTTCAGATTTACATTCCATTCCCCTATCATTTACTGAAGTTTTGCTCAGAATCTGCCTGTAATGTCATATCATCTTCATACAGTAATTTTGTTGATCTGTCCAACCTGTTTGATAATGTAGTCCATCACCAGTATGAACAGCAGTGGACACACAGCTGAACCCTGGTGTACACCCACTCCCACTGGTAGCCCCTCTGTGAGGCTGAAGACTGTTCATTCTTTAGTCATTGGGTCCTTGTACATATCCTGCACTAATTCTACCAATGTTTCTGGGACTTTGAACCACTGTAGTAGTGCCCAGATTAGCTTTCTTGGGACCTTGTCACATGCTTTCTCTGAGTTTAGGAATGCCCAGATGGACTCTTTCCTCATCTTTACCTTTTTCTCAACTATCTGTCACTCTGCAAACATCAGGTCAGTTGTGCTGTATCCTGATCTGAATCCAAACTCCTGTAATAGGAGTTTGATGCCTCTGTACTGCCCACAGTTGTGGATGCCCCTTTTGTTCTTGTACACTAGCATGAGTATACTTATTCTCCAGTCATCTGGGATACACCTTTCTCTCCACACTGCTATGAGTACCCTCAGGAGCAATTTCTCCCCTATCTTACCAGGCATATTTATCATATCTGCTGTGACCTCATCTGATCCTGCTGCTTTCCCTGACTTCATTTTCCTTAGTGCTATTCTTACTTCTTTTAGGGTTGGCTCCTCTTCTTCTCTTATTTTAGGCTGTTTCTGGGCCAGTACAGCTTCTATGAGGTTTTCTTCTTTCGAAAGCTGCTGGAAATAATTCTTTCATCTGCCTTTTATGTCCTGTGGACTGGAGAGCAGGTTGTTGCCAGTATCTCTTATGAAGGGTGTCTGACTATCTTCTTTATCTTTCTGTCTTTACCTTGCAACCTGATATAGTTTCTTTGTACCACCTACTAAGTCACTTTCCAGAAGTTGGTAGAGTGCCTCTGATGCCCTATTCTTTGCTATTGCAACTCCTTTCTTAGCTCCTTTGTTAGCCAACCAGTATTCCTTCCTAGCCCGGTCGATCTTTTCTAACTCCCATTTTTTCCTGCACTCCTTTCTTTTGATCACTTCTTGGATTTCCGCATTCCATGACCGGTTTTCCTTAGGTACCTTATTTCCATACCTGGCTCAGCCACATATCTGTTCTGTAGTCCTAACACATGCTATTTTGAGGCACTGCCATTCGTCTTCAACTTCACCTATTATCTGCTCTTCTTGGGGTACTAGAGCCCTGAGTAATTCCTTGAACTGTTGTACTTTATCTGAAGTCAACTTCCAGGTCTTCAGCTTGGTCTCTGTTGACCTTAGGGCCTTCTCTGAGCACTGCTTGCAGCTAATTGTGGCAGCCAGTGGTTTATGCTGTGGGTCAACTGTTTCACTGGAGATGACTTTGCAATCATGGATTCTACCCCAATGCCTTTTCCTTTCTAGGAGGAAGTCTACCTGAGTTGTATGTTGGCTCTCTTTTATGTGATATTGTGACTGTCTCTCTTTCTAAACCATGTGTTGGCTACTATCAACCCATTTGCCAGGCAGACATCTAGAATGGCTTCTCCTTCTTTATTCTTGGTGCCCCACCCATGTGGACCCAGGCAGTTCTCATATCCTGTTCTGTCTGTCCCGATATGTGCATTCAAGTCATTCATTATCAATACCAATTCATGTTGTCCTGCTTTATCTAGTAGGTCCTGCAACTTCTGTATGAATGCAGTCTTTTCCTTACTATCACAACCCAGCTGTAGGGCATAGGCTGAGATTATGTATACTGCCCTATCATTTCACTGGAGTCTGATTGCCATGAGTTTCTCATTAATTCTGATGATATCCTTCACTGACTTCTTAAGCCTCTCTTCCACCACAATTACCACACCATTTCTAGCCTGTCCTCCTCCTGAGCAGTAGACTTTAGATCCCAAACCAAGTAGCTTTGCTGCAATGCCCTTCCATCTTGTGTCCCGTCCAGCCTCATCCATATCATCATGTAATCCACTTCCTAGCTGTGTCCTGTCAGTGAATTTACACTGTGTAACAATTCTCAGTTCATATTTGGAAGGTTGATTGGTTTTATGTCCAGCTTTCACTCAACAGAGCTATCCCAGGTAACCCAGGCTGGGCAACTAGACACTGGCTGGCCAGTAGCTTATTGATCCAAGGCTGCTGGGCTTTCTGGGGAGCACACACTGGCCAATAGGGCACATACACCCCTCTCACCATTAACATGGGTCCCTGGCATAGGTCAGAGTAGGCCAGGTCCTCAACCCACTTATCACTGCTAACTACCCATGCCCATTTTGGCAACATTAGTTAACGTGACCGAATCACCTAGAGCCATATTTTTAAACTGAGTGGCTAGCCCTGCCACAGCGCACAGTGTGTGATCCATGTTCTCTTCTTTTGAGGATACTGTGCACCACAGTAGATGCCTAAAGCAGTTAGTCTATACAACTCTTCCCCCTATAGGGCACCATGTAGAGTCTGTGCTGCTATACACAGCTCCATTACTTGGTGAGTTTAAAGATGGAAAAACTCAGCATGTATTTTTGGAGGTAGGAGGAACCCCACAGATACACAGGCAGAACATGCAAACTCCAAAAAGGCACTGGTCAGAGGTCAGGATCAAACCTTATACCTTGTGTATGGGAGGTGAAGGCCCTACCGATTATGCCAACTGGTCTCTTTTTTATTTAGGAGATTAAACTTTATAACATATTTCAGATTTCAGAATACATGATTAACAGCTAACTGTGCCTCTGAGTACAAAGTATGTTTAAGGTATGTGAACTACATGAAAATAAAACATACAAAATGTCTATATACATGCACTTCATAATGTCATTACTTTGCAAATGCATCAAAATATAGTTACAGCTCACAAAAGAAAGGGAAGAACACAATCTTCTGTTGCATGCATTTGTCTTTAATATTACATGTTTTCTTAGGTTAACTGTTGCAAATATAAAAAAAAAACATACAGACATCAACTGTGAATTGACAAAAGACAATTTAGAAAAAAATGAAAATGTTGCTCCATAAAAATAAAGTGTTACAATTTCAAAGTTTGACTCCACTGTCTCTGCCTTATGCTTCTAGAAACTCAACTATTCTTACTAGTGGCACATACTGTTAATCTTCTTAATGTTTTGTGTTGTGGCACATACTGCTAATCTTCCTAATGTGATGGTTTCAAGGTTCAAATCTAGAGAGGATGATGTCTTTGCAAAAA
The DNA here is from genome assembly GCF_019279795.1 of Protopterus annectens. Taxonomy (NCBI): domain Eukaryota; kingdom Metazoa; phylum Chordata; order Ceratodontiformes; family Protopteridae; genus Protopterus; species Protopterus annectens. The sequence goes on along the minus strand of NC_056744.1, from coordinate 464,787,129 downwards.
CTGGGGATCCGTAGTGTTCACATTTTCATTACCACAGAGTTGAAAACTCTTTTTTTTCACTTTATCCTTTGTGCAACACTCAGCATTGCACATCAGTGACTGCCAGCAGCCACTAGCACTGAACAATGGTTGACTTCTGAAGACAAAAACTCAGAAATGTAATTTGGAATGCCACCACTAATGCAAATAAGACTGGCACTGGTGCACTTCTGGCAGCACTCTGGATAGTACTGAGTGAAGAAAATGCATCTATCAATTACCTTTCTCTGTGGCTGAAGTTGTTAATGCAGTAAGTTTGAAACAACAGCAGACATAATGCCAGGTTTGAATCTAGACTACAGATGTCTTACTGAAGGATTCAGAATGATACTTCTAACACACTTTTTATTATTATGAATTGAACAACCCAACTCTGTGTAATGAATATTAAATATGCTACATATACTCATTGTGCATTTCTGTTAAGCATAACACTGATCATATTTAATTAAAATTACAATTTAATATGTATCATTATATGTATATTAATATTTTGTAATTATTGGCAAAAAGACACTTTATCTGTGGCTCATTGTGTTAATTCACTGACATATGTGTAACAGCAAGAATAATGCAGGGTTTATTCCAGATTTTGGTAATTTGAGTGTACTATTCAAAGTGACACAAATGTTTTGTTGTTGGAACCTGAACTATTCTAAGTAATAATAACACAATGTCATATGCATGATATAAAAAAGACATTTACTAAAGTATGAGCAAATAAAATCAGTAACACAAAGAATGTAGAAGTAGTAACAGTATTATGGATTAATCATCCATATCTATAAAATAGCAATCATGATAGCAATACATTTCCTTTAAAAAGATGCATTTCTTATTTGTATGTGGTATGCACAGAACAAATCTTATGTAATTTTCCACGTGGCCATTCCTCAGGAAGGGTCATTACATTTAGACCTGATGATGTGTAACAGAAATGCTAGGTATCATGTGGCAAACACTCATAAAATATTGTATGTGTCAGGGAAATGCCATAGGTACTGGGATATATAGATATATCTTTCTTTTGGATTCTGTTTGATTTCTGCATCGGCATGTTACTTGGAATTGCATGTTGTTAACTAACAGAGGTCACTATCAGTCAATGACTGTTCACATTTGGAGGCAACAATTCAAAATCTGAATTGATGAAAATTAGACTGGTGCTGCTGCTGTCAGCACTCAGGACAGTATTGAGTGAAGAAACTACACCTCTCAGTTACCTTTCTCTGTGGCTAACTCTGTTAATGCAATACATTTTCTTTGTCAGGCCATTTGTGTACTTTCTAGTGTGCAAATATAGTTGGCAAGGTTGCCTCTCACTGCTCATAGGCTGGCACACACAAGATCTGAATTGGGCAGCAAATCACTGTCATATTTCTATTGGTCCTTCAGAAGACATGACATGAAAATGAGAGTGTGGTGTTGTATTTAGAGCCCAAATGTGGTGTGAAGAGGAGTCCAGGATCTCTATAAGGTACTACAGCTGTAGACTTCTGCAGAAAAACTATAATGAGTCTCAATACAAGGCTGAGAATTGAAATGGTTTGGCCAAGGCTGTCACTAATAAAACTGTCCTAAACACACTGGTGAACAATGTCATTACCATTACAGTGGCATGAAGTGTAGGCAGAATCTCCAGAGCCAGTGAGAGGCAGAATTTAGAACTGTGAATACCCCGAGTTGTATAAGTACAGTGACCCATCACAAGACAATAGAAAACCATGGAACAGCCAGGCAATACACTTATTCATTATGCTTCTTATTATTCTGCACAGCTGCTGAGGGCATCAGTAATAACAAGAAGGTGCATCAGAAATGTTTGGCATGTCTCAGAGAGGCAAGAGGTACATATGGCTCAGGTATGAATGCAAGCAAGATAACAATACATCTGTAATGTAGTTAATTTTACCAAATTTCAGGGTGTCACACACAAGTGAGTAGGCATACCTAGCCTATATAATAAGCATACATGTCTCCTCCAATAGCTCATAATAATTGCATTAGGAAATGTATAAATCAACTTAGCTGTGTGTGGGTTCAATTCCCAGCAGCAGCAATTCAGTGTATTCCAGAATAGTATTCAAGATTTGTGTACAGGAATATTAAATATTTCATTTTTGTAACTGAATGTATTTGCTTGGAATGCATATATCAGATATTCAATAGTCACCTAAATGATTCCATATTATGTATGCTAGTAGTGAGATTGATCTATTTTATAACATGTTATTGCCTTCACATCATATCTTGATATGGTAAAGTGTAACATAGTTATGTGTTATATTTGCTTATAGTTTGAAATATTAATCTGCTTTGATGTTATTATATATGTTTTCCACCCCCCAAGCCTATATTTTTTTCCTCTTTTTGTTTGTATAGAAGCATTTCTGCTGCAACCCAAATGACCATCACCATGAGAAGGTAGACTGACCAATGGGGATCAGCAACTATATTACAACTTCGAACATTTAGATTGTCAAATGCCTAAATGTTGACACCTAAATGTCAAACGTTGAAAACTGCGAACTGACAATTGCACAATTTTTTTCCCTGTAAAAAAATTCACTTGGCCAAAAAAAAAAACTTTAAAACCCTAACCAAGTGGGGGGATTCACCCCCACACCCCCCAACATGGGGGGCTGTGCCTTCCACACACCCCTAACAAAATATACCAACTTCGAGATCAATCTACATCAGGGAAAAGGGCAAATCCCCAATGACAACCAAGCAAATTTTTCCCTGGGAAAAAATTTGTATAATTGGCCTTTCGCGGTTTTTAGAGTTCGACATTTAGGTCAGCGTTTAGGCGTTCAGCAATCTAAATGTTCAAAGCCATGATAGGAACCCAAGGATCATACTACCATGCATCCACAGGTGTTTGCTGTGACAGACAACTGCTTTATTAAACACTAATGAAGCCATATGTTAAAATATAATTTTTATATTCCTTGTAGTAAGCCTTTTCTTCTGGCATCAGGAAATTATACCATGTTTTCTTGCTTATGGACTTAGTAAGGCATTAACTTGACTCTGGTATTCGTTAAGTATTCTGCTTAAGTGTGTTTTTACACTCACAGAGATGACTGGCTTATACAACATATGGTTGGGTGCATCTACCATCATGCAAGTTTTTGACAGAAACAGGCAAATCACACTACTCTTTCAATCAATTTAAAGCCTCATATATGCCTTTCAGAACTACAGTGATGTCTTGCCCTCAAATACTCTGTCTCACATTTGTAGTAAGATCTCTCCTGTGGCCCATGCAATTAATACAATCTCCTGTAGCTAGTCTACTTAGATAGGTACAAGTTCAGCATTTGCAGTGAATGAGTAATATGAGTGTCTTTGTCTCTAGTGCTAGGATAAATGATATCCACCACAGTAGTAATGTGTACAATTACAGTGGGAGAGGGATCTTTCACTATTGATAACCCAAATGACTGTTTTGGATCATGACGTTGATGTCATGGATGTTATGACTTCATATATGTTCTGTCTCATAGTTATGATATGACTTAACCTGTGCTGTATGCAAGTAATACATAGTTTTGTACACTGTGGACTTAACATAAGCAGCTATTAAACTCTAGTAAAGGACAATATAACACAAGTTTACTGACATGACACATACAACATTACAATAACTGATTTCTATCCCTTTTTGTTCTAACAAAGCCCTTTCAACACCTTAGGGAATTAATGCTAGTCAAATAAGTACTCTGTGAAGTTTGTGGTGAGAGTTATCCTGCAGTGCATGCAGCTAATAATGACTTGTAGAGCACATATACCCAGATAGGTATTGATTAAAATCTGAGAATATATATGTGCAAAACAATATAGACAGCCAAGAGTGAACTATCCAACAACAAGGGATATGGCTAATCACACTTGTGTGAACAGCAACATTGTTACATCCTTTTGATCCCTCAGTATAAGTTGTATTGGGTAAATGACCATCAAAATCCTTTCTTAGTTCACACTTTGAAGTGTGTTCCTTGTGATACCCTCTATTACTATCTTCTGTGGCAGATGCAGTTAATATGTATTTCTGTAGAGTGTGGAGCATAATAGGCAGGGATTTGAATCTGGTAGGGTACATCGGTCAAACAATTGTGACAGACAGGAGTGGTTTAAACAAAGACTGACAATATGGCACTGTAAGGGGGGCAGTATTTTTAAGGTGTCAGACTCCATATTAGGGGAGCCATAATCATTCCAACAGCATACTGATGTCATCCCTTAAATTTTGTTCACCATGACATCTGGCTCACCAATAGGACCTACAAGGTCAAAATAGGTGCCTCCAGCTCTGGCAGCAGACCTGTCACTAGTGGTGTTCCCTATGGATCTGTCCTGGGATGCCTACTGTTTGTCATCTACTTCTCAGAAGTCCAGGTAAACACAATAGGCATGTAGCTGACCAAGTTTGCAGACAACTGTAAGTTGGGTGCTGTCATTGACTCATTGACTCTCCAAACGATGTTAACATACTACAAGAGGGTCTCACAGCAACAAATGACTGGTGCCAAAGTCATGGCCTTAAGCTAAATGCAAAAAAATATGTTATCATACCATTCAGCAAAAGCACAGCCCCCACTGATTACCACATCAACGGAAACTCCCTAAGCACATAACTTGTGGTGAGATACCTAGGTGCACTGGTTGACAACAATCTCACATTCAACCATCACGTAGTGGCAGTGGTCAGAAATTCCTTTCACATGGTTCATCTCATAAGTAAAGGGACTGCATCCAGAAAAAAGGAGGGTATTTCCTCTCTTCACTCCTCCCTCATTAAGCTAGTAATTGAGTACAAAGCCCCATTTGGTTATGTACCTCTTCAAATACATATACCAGCTGGAAAGGCCACAGAAAAACCTCACAAAGAGAGTCCATGGCCTCCAACACATGTCCTATGTGGACAGGCTGAAATCACTATCACTCTACTCGGTATCGTACAGATTGCCCAGAGGTGATCTGTGTCTCTCCTACAAGGCAAACTTAGACCCTGCCCTGCTAGAGATGTTCCATATCCATAAGTCTAGCTCCTCGTGGATAACCCACTCAAAATCCTTAAATCTAATATGCAACATTAACAAAACTTTCTGGAGAGACAGGTTTGTCTCCCAGGGGCTGCCCCATCTCTGAATAGACTTCCCATACATGTCAGAGTATGTCATTGACCCTCTTCAAGCACAACCTTGATGAGTGGATGGGAAACAAAAGTGCCCCTGGGGTTCCACCTGTGTCGCTCATTGACAGGGGTGACAGGTGCTGACTGAGGTTTCTTTTTGGAGGATAAACTCTTGGCTAGGCTTGTAATGGGCACAGGGCCATTAGCCTAGTAACCTCCTATGATCCTATGACACATAAGATATGCTTCCTTCTATGACCTAATCTCAGGCATGTGTTCAAGTCTGACTTGATGTAACTTCTGAGTTTGTCAGTGAATGCTCACATGTATCATGAAGTTCCCCCAAAAGACTGATCTGTATTGCATGACTTAATGCAAACATTTACATATACATTTTATTATTTTGCTCTCAGTATACGCCTTTAAAGGAACTGAGGCCTTATTCATCATTTCTTGATGGATGCCATGCTTCAAAATTGTCACGAACAGTGAGTGGGCCTGTGTTATGGTATTTCATTGTGGTTTTGTGTTGGGTAATTAAGGTTATAATACTCATTATTGCGGTTTTGTGTTAGGTAATTGAGGTTATCACACTCATTATTGCGGTTTTGTGTTGGGTAATTGAGGTTATTGTACTCATCACTGTACTTCCTTATGAGCATGCCCAGTATAATGATGTATTAGATGTGTGCATTTAGTACAAATCATATCAAGTAGTCAGTGTTATGAGATAGTTCTTGTCATTTGTTCTTCTTTCTAAAAAAGAGATAGAATTAGCCTTTTGTAGGTTGGCTTTGTCAACATCTGTGCAATAAAGTAATTGATTTGCATGAGGAGGATAACTGCATTTATCACAGTAAGTGTATGTGCAATGCAAATGTTCATTAGGTCACCTAGTGATACATGTTGATGTTTCACCTGGGTGTGAATTATGGTACTGTACTGTCATACTGGTATTACTCATCTACTTCAACAAGGGTTTATATCAGATAGTCGAAGTTCAGTAACTCCGAACACCTAATGGTTGAACCATTATGTTTGAAGTTACAGAACTTCGACCACTGAGAAAAAAATAAAAAATACAACGGACAAAAAAATAAATTGTTGTAAGCATGGGGGCAGGCCACTCTGCACCCCCAACACCCCAAGCTACTTAAATATACCAACTCCGAGATCGCACCACGTTGAAGTGAATGGAAACCTCCGCTTATGGAGATTTCCATTCACAAGCTAGAACTTTTACAAATTCAAACATATGGTCTCGACCATATAGGGTTCGAGCTTGTAAAAGTTCGACTACGTGATAGGAACTCATTTAACAAGGCTCACTTCAGGGCTAAATGTCAGGCACAACATGATAAAATGAACCTCAGGAACAGAGTTGGAGAGCAAACATGACAACCAAATGAGTAAATTCAACACTGGGAAGGTGCTAAAAAACAGTTGCACTAAAAACTTTTGTAACAATGCTTGAACTTCATTATAAACAGCTCAATAAAAGAATAAAATGCATTAACTTAAACACTGCATTTTTCACCCCTAAAAACTGGAACTTCCTCAGATACTATTCTCAAACACGTAACTCCCTCCTTTTTAAATAATTCCCAAAAGGAAGTCCAATTAACATTCTCCCAAAGAAGTAAACAGATCTATTTAAAAGTCCAGTACTAAGGCTAGTGCTTATAAAACTAAAACATAATACAGTAGAACTTACACAAAATACTCTAATACAGTCTTTTTTAAAAAATCTTTGTAAAAACTTATAAAACAACTATCTCATTATCATTCAAAGATATATTATATATAAAAATGATCAATAAAATTATCAATAAAATATAAATATAAATACAAAAAGGTCGAGCAAATGTTAGTAAATCACTACCAATGGTGGAGATATGAGGAATACAAGAGATTCAGGGTATTTTACCATCTCTAGCTATTGCCATCCTGTGATGAAATATAACACACTAAAATGCTTAGAACAAGAGTACCCTCTACCTGTAGTAATGCACATAGTTAAGCTAAGTGTATTTAAAGGTGTGGAGTGTTAACTTTAAAACTGTTATAATATTTAAATAAACCCATAAAAACTCTGTTTTAAAAATGAATTACAGTCTAGCTGCTTCTAACTTTAAAACTGGCATTAAATATATATTTTCATTCAAACCAGGAGCTCCATTTGCTTGTAGGACTACTTGTCAGTATATTTCTCTGTACTCACTTTTCTCTTCCCACATACCACCTCTATTGTCCAGGTATAGACTCTAGTACAAAAAAGAAGAACTTAGCATTTTTACAATTAAGGGTGTGTTTATATAGAGCACATATATTGAATTTTGATATTATAGTATAATGCTATACTGCACTGTTTATAATAAAGTTCAAACATTGTTACAAAGGTTTTTAGTGCAGCCAGTTTTTAGCACCTTCCCAGTGCAGAATTTACTCATCAGTTACAACATCATGCTATACTGTGTTCACCTTCTGTACTTTAACTGACATTTTTATTTCAACATGTATAGCGGGGCAGCTGCAGCAGAAAGGACACAGGTTATATGACTGATTACACTCCCATAAATGCATCATACTTAATTAATTATACCCTGACATTTGATACATTTCCCCTGTAGCTGATGTCATTATACCATAATACTGGCATGTAATTTTGTTTGGCCTAAGTCTTGTATGGGCTGCCTATTCATTTGTGTTATAGACATACATGCATCCTATGCATAGTGATATAAATAATAACATTCTGACACACCCAGCACAGTTGTCAATAGACTGCATACACATCAGTTTTACCTTGATTTATGCGCATGTTACTATATGTCACATGACCATACCCCTCATTTTGTAAGTACATACATCTCACATGTGCTGCAAATAGATCACTATTCTGTTGATATGCTAGTCAAAGTAATAGTTATTTGCATGTGTCATGTCCTGTTTTTCACTACTTACATGCACAGCATGTATGAAGAGTCACACTTTCTGCTGTTCACAACATGCAGATTGCTGTCAATTTTTTTCCTGAATTAATACTATTATTAGAATGACTTCACAGGTGTCCATGATGTACTTCACATTGCCCTTCCTTGTACTGTGTTGTGCATGTGTGCTCATTAAATTGAGTTGAGTATATTTACAACCTTTAGTTTATATTGTGTGTTCAGACATCTGTGTACCTCAGAGTGGCCACAAGCAAGTGTTCTGGCCATGAACAGGTGGTGCTGAACACGTAGTCTTGTTTAGCATCTTTTATATTTGATGACCATTATGTGCTCATTGCCCGAACATGAACAGAATGTGTACTTTTAGTATGATTTGTACATGAATGTTAATGTTTCCTTCAGAAAGTCTATCTTCAGAACTACATTGATTAAGGAACAAATCTCTTCTATAATTTTATTATATTTACCATCTCTTGTATCATCATATCTCTTTTTAACTATTCCCAAAATATACCACTTCTCTGAACCTCTAATTAAAATTGTCTTCTGGTAAAGTTAGTCATTTTTTATTAAGATATTTAAGTATTGTAAGTGATTCTTTAAGAGAAGAATTTGCATCAGTAATAGTCAACATTTTATTGTTGGAGAACAACAAATATTCTGATTCATAATTGTAATCTACTCTTATTCATGTTATGTCTGAGTTATGTCTAATTGCCATTGTTTAAGGTTGCATTGCCAAGCCAAATAGTATGAGGGTGATGGAGGCATCAGTATTTGGTGCATTTTTTCAGAGTAATGGGATTATTTATATGCACTCTTAGTTTTACATAAGTTTTTTTATCTATATTCATACTCTTGATTAATAAAATAAAATCATAAGGAAGACAATATATCTTCAAGACTTTAAATAAATAGTCCCAACTGACTGAATCAAAGCTTTTTCTATGTCCAATCTTGCGAACACTGTTTTATTGTTTATTGTTATTGACTGTATCTAATAAAGTTATTATTCTTTAAAATTGTCCTGAGTTTGTCTTTTAAGGATAATGTCTATATGATTATTATTAACTATTGCTGGGATATACAATTTTAGTCAATCAGTGATTGAGGTAATAACAGAATATTTCCAAGGTGGGAGATTTATTTGTTCAACAACTGATAAGACCTCATGAAAGAAATACAATGTTTTGTAGGGTAGAGTTGTATATATATCTTAGGAATAATTCCATTGATTATAGGAGTCTTGTTAATTTGAAGTTTTTGTATCTTACTAGTAACTTATTTGAAGTGTATATGTCTGCTGAGATTATTTATAGTTTTTCCTTATTTTTTTATTTGCTCTAAATAAAACAACTATTGCATTTTGAATCTCTAAAGTCTGTGTTAATATTATCTTAGTTTATTTGTTATCATTTTGGAATTCAAAGGGAATTTCTTCTACATCTGTGATTACCTTATTGCCAGCTGAATCCCTAATCTATTTAATGAGAATAGCCCTTTAAAGTACCTTAGATCATCTACATGAATTATGCATCCCCATTGATGTCACTGAAAATGAAAATGGTCTTAATTTTTCTCTCATGGCTGTTTGATTTGAGATTATAGTTTGGTGGGCACTCTCACACTGCACTTTATTCCATTTTCAGATATAAAGTTAAACTCTACCAGTTATTAAAATCTTTCATATTGCTTAAGATATTTTTTTATATATTTTAGATTCCATACCAGAATTCAATATAAATTAACCAGTATAATGTTCTGTTGTTATTTTCTATTATTACTACTATGAAGAGCATCCCTTTTATGAAGATTATGTTCCTTTTTAATAAAATCTTGAATCATAAAATCAAAATGAGAACTATGCTAAAATTTCATATCAGTTACATTTTTCATTTTCTATTACTGCTTGGTTTATATGTGTTTCTTCCAGAAATATAACCTGAGATTTGTTTATGTTTAAATATTTACTGACACCCATAGTTTTTTGGCTGTTATTCAAACTATTAACATTCAGAGAAATTAAGTTTAAGTCCACAATGGATAAATTAATCCTATATAAAAATCTTTGATATATAACTCTGTGAAAGTCCTTGGTGTGAAGAGAGTCCCTTAATATATACTTTAATAAATTCTGTCATAATCAATCTCTTCAACCAAGCAACTAAGAATTGCTTCTAACACATAATTATTTGCAGATATTCTGAATGAACCTGAACTAAGAAAAAAATCAAAACTTAGAAACCAGTAGAGTGGGCCATACCTTCGTAATATGATAATGAAATTGTTGTTTTTTGCATAATTTTCATCTTTTTTCCATCTTTTTTCCATAGTGTTGGAAATCATGGTTTCTTATGATAAAAATATTTTCAGTCTTGTGAGATGCAAAAGATTGTACCTTGGAATTACTTTGTTTTAACAATTTTTTAATAGCTAAAACTCTCTCCTTCTTTCTGGCATCTCTGTTGCATAATATTTAACAAACTTTATGATGTTTTGACACAATTTTATAGGAGATTTCACCCATTTAAGATGAATTCTTTGTCTAAGAAGGATAGAAAATTCACAACTATGGATATAGGTTTTACAGCTGCATTTGTTATAATTGACTGTAAATCTATTTCAGTACCATGACAGCATCCTTCTTCTAGTTTTAAAATTTGAGAAATCCAAATAGCTAAAATATTGCTGTGTCATTTCATTCTGTTTTCCATATATTCTTATATTAGCTCTTCTTTTTCATTTTCTAGTTCTATTTTATTAAGAAGCCATGTATTTTAAGAAGAAATTGTGTTCATCTTCTTTTTTCATCCTTCTATCTGTATCATTTAATGCATTCTCTATGTCTTGAATCTGAGTGTTTTGTCTTTCAATCGTAGATTTTAATATCTCTGCCTGTTTTTAACAGATGTCTTGCAGACTGTCAAGTTTAACTTAAAAATGTCTACTTTCATTGTATGTTATTGCATGGTAGATAAAACTTGCCAAAACTCTTTTTTCATTGATGTATCTCTGTAAGAGGGCTTTGAAGAGCTCATTTACAAAGTATCCGAAGCCACATAATGTTAGAAATATGCTCTGACATGAAACTATTACCTTAAATATTTAGGTGGATCCCCAAACACCAGCTCATGAATAGAGCATCTTCTTTTCAAAATGACTGCCTGTCTCTTCTGTATAGAATTCTTCTTTTTCCTGCTAAGCTCTTTATTAATGGCTACTTTTTGGCCATCTTGTATCTCTCCATCTTTCACAAAACATCTTGCACTGTAATATTTGAATATTGGATTTCATGACTCTTGGCTTTGTCACTCACCAAAAAACTCAATATTGAATTCTACAATGAAAATTATTTCATGTAACATGTTCCAGATCCAATGTATTCTAAGTATATATATTTTCATCTGTATCTTTTGTATGTCTATACCCATATCTGTATCTATATCCATATTTGTCCTTTTCTGTGTATATGTATATCTATTTCAGTCTATCTACACACACACACACACACACACACACACACACACACACACACACACACACACACACACAGACACACACACAGACACACACACACACACACACACACACATATATATATATATATATATATATATATATATATATATAGATAGCATCACTACTAAATCCCGAATGTGCAAAATACTGATGCCCGAAATCACGAGACCAAAGTACAGAAAGATCATAATACCTAAACTACTAAATACCGAAGCACACAATCACATAATATACATAATGGTATTGCAATTTCATTGTACTATGTCGGATAATGTAGTGGGGTATAAAACACCTACTTTGATGTAAACGCGCTGTACGGCAATCAACGAGCAAAATATGTCCGACAACAGCTACAGTGCACCCGGAGATATTAGCCAATTGTATAATCGAATGCAGTCACAGCAAAGTAAAGAGGTACTAGTAATCGAAGGTTACGTGTACCACCTGGAAAGGAAATCTTATCCCCAACGATACTGGTGCTGCAAATATAAATGGAGTGGAAGCTGCAAAGGAAGAACAGTGACACTATCATTATCCGAAGGTGAGCAACTGTTAAAGAGTACGCCCCTCAACCATGCCGGAGATCCTTTTGAAGTTGAAAAATATAAAGTGTGCGGTACACTAAAAGAGAAAGCGTCTCTCTCTAGAGATGCACCTTACATGCTAGTGGAAGATGCTATGGCATCAATGTCCTTGCAATGCGTGCCATCTACCCAATAAAAAAGCGCTATTGCAACAGATTAGAAGGGTTAGGAATAAAACTAGTAATGAAACACACATCCCTGATTTAACATTAGAAGGTCTTGATATGGCTATGTTCCCCTTTCAGAGTGGTATGTTCATTGATAAGCACATGGTAGATCTACCCTCTTGTAATACTGTAGTAGTCTTTAGCACTATCAATAATCTCCATGATTTAAGTGTAGCTACTATCTGGTTGATGGATGGCATGTATTTCTGCAAAGGTGTGCTCTGCCGCCAACTATATAGTATTCATGGCATAGTGAAGTATGCCGGGTATAGCAAGTGTGTGCCGTTATTATATTGTTTGATGTTTAAAAAGTCCCTAAGGGCATACAACATAATGTGGCATTGTGTACTATATTTATTATCAGTGCATGAGTTCCCATTAACACTACAGTTCATCCTTTGTGACTTCGAAGTAGCTGCTTTAAAAAGCATTAGGTTAAACTTTGCAGACATTAAATCGAAGGGCTGCTTGTTCCATTTTGGATGCAATGTTTGGAGGAAAGTGCAGCAGCTTGGACTGGGCTCACTTTATAATTCCAACCATGGTTTTCAATTGGTGGTGAAATGTTTAGTTGGGCTAGCATTCCTTCCTGAATCAGATGCCATACCAACATTTAATGCCTTAAAGGAGAAATTCCCTGCAGATGGCATAGATATTCTGAGATATTTTTCTGATTGGTACGTGTTTGGGAAACTTAGAAAGTTTGCTACACGATCTACTGCTGTAACACGTTTTCCGCCTCTGTCTCCTATTACATTTTGGAATGTGTATGAACTAAATAGGTTATTTCTGCCATGTACGCAGAACTCAGTGGAAGCGTGGCATCGCTGATTGAAATGTCTGATTGGCAGTAAGGCAACTGATCTGTTGGTTTTAATGAGTGCTTTGGCGAAAGAACAGAATGGTGTGGATGGATTGCAAGAACGTTTGGTAGCAGGCTGTCCTTCTTCTCCTAAACGCAGAAAGTTGCTTCAGTGCCATAGCCAGTAGTTTCAGTGCATACTGGATAATCAAAACAGTTATACGAGTATGGAATTGGTCAGAGCTATTGCTCGTTTATTAAAGATGTGAGGAGTCTACTATGTCATACTAGGATACACTGGGTGAAGTTTAACTTTACACGGGGTTCACTTTGTTTGCTTCTGGTTATTGTTTACAGTGAGTATTATGAAGTGCTACAATGGATTTGTGATGGTATTTACATTCATGGAATGCTGTACATTAGCATTCCGTGTGCTATTCATGTAGTTTCTGGTCTTTATTTTCAGTTTGAGGTGTTTCACTTGACTGTCTCACTGTTGCTGTTGTCACACTACTTTAATTCGATATTTCGGGCTTTTGTGATTGTGTGCTTCGGTATTTAGTAGTTTAAGTATTACGATCCTTCGGTACTTTGGTCTCGTGATTTTGGGCATCTGTATTTTGCACATTCGGGATTTAGTAGTGATCCTATATATGTATATATATATATATATATATATATATATATATATATATATATATATATATATATATATATATATATATATATATATATGGGTCTACTTCAAAACATTGAAATTTTATAATGTTGAAATTCAAAACATTGAGACCATAACATCGAAATCCCAAAACACTGAAAACCCAAAACAATGAAAACTCAGAACATTGAAAGTGTACTTCATAACATTGAAAATGACAACGCACATGTAAATAACATCTCCTCCACCTATAACACCACCTAACTAGCAAACACACTTTCTAATATGTTTCTGCAGGGGGGGCAAGCCCCCTTGCACCCCCCCATGTGGGGGGCTGTGCCCCCACACCCACATAAATTAAATATACCAGCTCCAAGATTGCACTATAATGGAAAAGAAACTAATCAATCTTGGATTTGGTATATTTCATTTACCAGGGATGTGGGGGGAGCAGGGGGCCTGCAAAAACATAGTAGAAAGTGTGTTTGTTAGTTAGGTGTTGTTATAGGTGGAGGGGATCTTATTTACATGTGTGATATAGTTTTCAATGTTATGAAGCTAAGTTTCAATGTTCTGAAGTTTCTTTGTTTTAGGTTTTCAGTGTTTTGAATTTTCGATGTTATGGTCTCACTGTTATGAATTTCAACACTATGAGATTTGAAGGAGACATATATATATATATATATATATATATATATATATATATATATGTGTGTGTGTGTGTGTGTGTGTGTGTGTGTGTGTGTGTCTATATATATATATATATATATATATATATATATATATATATATATGTGTGTGTGTGTGTGTGTGTGTGTGTGTGTGTGTGTGTGTGTGTGTGTGTGTGTGTGTGTGTGTGTGTGTGTGTAGGTTTGAAGAAGTTGCAAAGCCACAAGTAAAAAAGTGATGTCTGTAATTCTACAGTGCACCACATTTCATACATTACAGAAATTATAGGCTCATGCTGCAGTGGTGGTGCTGCAGTAGCATTGTCGCCTCACAGTTAGACGTTGCACTTTCGATTCTCAGTTAGAGTGTCTTCTGTGTGGCGACATGCGTGGAGGGCATTCCTTCGCTGAAGGTTGTGAGTTAGGCCCGGCAAGCCAGCACATAAAAATCTACTGCCAGTCATTAGCGGAGCGGAGTTCTACTGTGGCGACCCCTAACAGGGAAAAGCCGAAAGACAGAAGAAGACAGAAATTATAGGCTCATAATGTGGTTCAGGAGACCACTGAGGGGCCTAGACCCATTTCCCAAATAACCCAGATCACTGTCTCATTAAGTGGCCTGTTCAGAGTCAGAGTGTAGAAATGGAAGCTGTGGGACTCAAATCTTTTTCTATGAGACAGATATAATTTACAGATCATAACCTTAACCCTCTGTAATAATGATCAGACTTCAGATTATTTATTTGTATTTGCTAATGGGAGTGGAGCACTAATCAAAATGGATAATTTTCAGTCTCAGCTCAAGAGCACTGTCTGGTTAAGTGACTAGCTCAGAGCCAAATAGTAGACAAATGGAGACTAAGGGTATCAAACCCTAGAGTACATGATAACGATTAATAGTTCATAGCCTTAATCCTGTATGACAGCTGGACATTGCCTCCATATTTTTCACATATCTATTTTTACTTTGTCTTTTTAGATTAGTGACTGAATTTCTAAGTTTCTACTGAATAGAGCTTTAAGTAGTTTTTGTCATTTTTTTTTCCCATTGGAAAGTATTGTGTGCCATGTGATTTTCTCCTGCAGAGTCTGAGGGTTTGTTTGGCAAAACAGTTCTTTATGTTTGTTTCTTTAGTTGTATTGTTCACTTAATCTATTTGGTTTTTTTTTATTTTCAGTTAGCTAGTTAGAGCTGGGTTATTTTATCGGTAAAGTAATACTGTTTTCATGCTATTTTACAGTTAATTGTTTTATTTTATTTTTTATTCTTTTTTAACCTGTTTTTTCAAATATAAATACATTTCATTTCTAGGAAAATTATTTAGGTGAGCATTTTGGGGGGAGGGTAATACTTATGTGGATTTTTCTGTGCACAGCAGACAATGTTATTTTTAATCATCTATTGAATGGGAAAGAGTCTGTGTTTTTTAATTTTATGTCTTTGTAAAACTAAACATCAATTTGCATTCGGGGGCTGTATTTGGTGGGCTATGGTGTGTTTTGGGTGTATTCATGTATGTGTTTTGTGAGCATTCTTTTCAGCCTTTACATGCTTAGAAGATTCTAGAATGTTTATTAATGTGCCAAGAGTATAAACAAACCTTAGATGATACACCAAGAGTGTACAAAAACAAAAAAATATATACCATGCACCAGATATGTGTTTTTATAGCAATCTTTATCTGTGATCCACTTTTAAGATACGCATGCATTAATATGGAAACTTCCGTGACTTAGCAGCAAAGTATTCATGTTTAACTTAATCTTTAACTAATTTTTGGTTCATTTCTAAATGCAACAATGTGATTTCTTCATATTTAATAATGAGAAATTACAAAGCATCAGATACAATACCAGAAGATTGCCAAATTCCAGTAATAATGGCCACACAGGTACAAAACACACTCTCTAAAGCCAAGAATACAGCATCCATGGGACCAGATGACATCCCGGGCTGTGTACTACATGAACTACAATATGAACTGGCACCTCACCTAAGTGTCATGTTTAATCATAGCCTCACCTCAGGTTTCGTGCCCACTGAGTGGCACAGAGCTACAGTTATCCCAATCCACAAGGGGAGATCCACCTTGGATCCCAGAAACTACCGTCCCATCAGTCTGACAAGCCTTATCTGCAAGGCCATGGAGTGTATTATCATGGAACTTATAAACAAAGACATTGGCAACCTTCAAACACTGGACCCCACCCAGTTTGGGTTTGTGAAGGGCCGATCTTGCCTCCTGAACCTGATTGACTTCTTTGAATCAGTCTCCAGAGCCATGGATAAGGGTAAGGTGGTCCACACAGCCTATCTAGACCTTACCAAGGCCTTTGACACCATCCCCCACTCTGGAATCATAGATAAACTTACTAAGTTGGGCATTAATCCCTATGTCACCCAATGGGTTGCTAAATGGCTTACTGATAGAACCCACACTGTAAAAGTAGCCGACTCCAAATCCAGCTCCAGACAAGTGACAAGTGGAGTACCTCAGGGTTCAGTCCTGGGGCTGCTCTTGTTTGGCATCTACTTCTCTGAAGTACAGGTCAACACTAAGGGACTCTGGCTAACAAAGTTTGCAGATAACTGCAAACTGGGAGCCATTATTGAATCCCCAAATGATGTGAATACTCTACAAAAGGGCCTTACAGAAACAGATGCTTGGTGCCAGAGCCATGGGCTCAAGCTCAATGCCAAGAAATGTATTGTTATCCCCTTTGGGAAGAAACATGTATCCATGAATTACCATATAGGTGGCAATACACTAAACACAGAAAGTGTGATAAGAGACTTAGGGACACAGGTGGACAGTGGTCTCACCTTCGATAACCACATCGCCACAACAGTCAGGAAATCCTTCTATGTGGCACACCTCATCACAAAGGGCTTTTCATCCAGAAAAAAGGAGGTCATTGTCCCACTGTACTCATCCCTCATTAGACCCATTATAGAATACAACGCCCCATTTGGTATGTACCTCTCAAGACATCTGCAACAACTGGAAAGGCCTCAGAAATACCTCACTAAAAGAATCACAGGCCTAAAGCAGATGCCCTACGCTGACCGCCTTAAAAACTCCAGCTATACTCTGTCACATATCGTCTACTCAGAGGTGATCTCTGCTTAACATACAAGGCCATGTCAAACCCAGAGCTGTTGGACATGCTACACTTAAAGAAATCCCAATCCCTCAGAGCTACACGCTCCAGGGATCTAAACCTTGTCATCACAATAAACAAAACATGCTGGAGGGATAGGTTCCTGACCCAGAGACTCCCCAGACTCTGGAATAGATTGCCCATACATGTCAAGCAGAGTGCCTCTTTGAACCTCTTCAAGAGGAACCTTGACGACTGGATGGAAGAAAGGAAATTCACCCCAGGGATCACGTTAGTCGCCCTGCTAGACAGGGGTCCAGGAAAGTAAATAATGTGGGAAGAAATAGCCAGGGAATTGTTATGGCTAGGCTTGTATAGGCCCTACGGCTGATAGCCTAGTACCAACCTATGAACCTATGAACCTATGCAGCCTAAAGTTAGATCAACACAACTGCACAATATAAAAAAAAGATGAAAAGAAGATCCAACTAAACACAGCTAAAAACATAAAATGTAATATTTGGTAAGCACTTTCAAGCCAACAAGCTCTTCATCAGACCAATAGAATGCAAAACACTGAAGCAGAAACACTTAAGTACTAAAATAAACAAATCACATGATAAAAAACAATTCAAGCCATAGTGTTTATCAGCTCTCAGTTCCACTATCCATCTGGTTTCTACCTTCTCAGTGAAATTCTTGACATCACCACCCCTCGGACTCCTAGTGAGTAGCTGAAGCACCATAAACTTAAAGAAATGTCCAGGAAACTCAGCTACATGTTTAGCCAGTGCATTATTGGCTTTACATTTGCGGATATCACAAAGATGCTCTAAAATCCACTCTTTAAAGGTTCAGTTAGTCTTCCCAATATAAAAATTACAACATTTCTGGCAAATAGATAAACAAATCAAATCAAAACTCTTGCAATCAGCATAGAACTTTGGTTGGTATCTCTTCCCCATTGTTGGGTTGACAAAACATTTATTCTCGGCTACAGAGCTGCAAGCACTGCACATACTGCAGGGAAATGTCTCTGTCCTCATAGATCTGTTATGTACAGATGGTTTCTTACATCTTGGGCCATAACAAAGCTGCCTCTTTAGAGACAGAGAATTCTTTAAGCAAAACAGAGGGGAATCACGAATGATATGACCAATGGCGTCATCTGCCCTTAAAATAGACCAATGTCTCTTAATCACATCACAGACCATATTGATGCTACTAGAATATGTCAGTGTAGTCCACGTGTTATCTCTGTTCACTGACTGATCGATGGAATGTCTGGATTCACTTTTAATTCTCTTAGAAAAATAGGGCTTAGCAAATATGAAATTTTATGCTTTTATCTGAGTTTAGTCAGATCTTCTTTTACTATTTATATTCTTCATAGTTAATAATGCTCAGTAGGGGCTATATTGAATCACGAAGGTAAATTTACATCAGGATTCATTATATCAGATGAAACAATGAACGTATACCATACACCACCCTTGCAACCCCTACATGGAAGGGCCAGTATCCCCACAACCTTGCAGCTGTAAATATACTAACACTCAGATTATACAGCAGTGGGGAAAAGGACACATTTTCTAACTTCTTTGTCACCCAGTCTCAGTAAAACATGGACAGCACTGATCAGTTACACTTTAAGGGAGGGAGCAAATACTGAGTTACCCTTCACTCAAACTGCAATCTACCAATAATGCAGCAGAAATAGATCACAGTGCAAAAAGGCATGAACTCAGGTTCCTTTTCATTTATACTGTAATCTTCCATGGGAATACAACATGGATAGATCACACCATAAGTGAAAGGAACAAACCCTTCAATCCCTTTCACTTACACTGTGATCCACCAACAGAATGCAAAATCTTTAAGAAGCATGTCACTGGATTACATTTTGACAAAGTAAAGGAATATCCACTCTAGTATTTGTGCACAATGCATGTATATCTGTCTGAAATATATTTTTTTATTTATGTATCATTAATCTAATAATGCATACCCATGCAGTTTCTTATAATTTATGGGCATGTTCAAATTCTGAACAGGAAAAAAAGAGAAAAAGAAAAAAATAAAGAAATTGTTGTTCAAGTTATTATTTTTGCATAGTTTAGCCTTCTTACAACTGCTTGGCTCACTTGCAAGACCACCATATATAAAACACTGACTCTATGACTTTCTGGCAGTTCCAGCACAGGTTATATATTAATTGACTCATGTGAATTAAGTTATTTAAAGCCTTATCTACCTCAGGACTTATCTGAGCTCTTTACCACATTGATTTTTGTGAAAACTCATTAGAACAAGCTGAACCCCGCTCCGTTCGCCATTCTGGCTCACTTCGCTCCCCTACCCTACTCCAAATCTCACCCACCCCCACTGCCACTAAACTTATACTTCTTGGCCACACCCTCCTCTCCAACCAACAAATCACAAACTCCCACCTTCAAATACAATTAGCACCACACCTTATCAATGTACATAAGCAATTACAGCTCTAACTACTTAATACTTTTCCTCCTAGCCTTACCACTCAAACCTTGTCTATTACAGCTTTTACCTCTCCTAGCTATCTTTAATACCCTGCAACCAACTTTTCTCACCATGTCTACCACAACCATGTCAATACTTCTGAAACTACTACTTACTGCCACACTACTATCTTTTATAACCACAGCATATCACTTAACCTCCTTTGAGCACCTACATTACTCTCGGTTTCACTACCCAACTAAACAAACATCCTTTCATATACTCATCTCTCCAAATAATATAAATATAATATCTACACCTAGCTACCTACTCACAAAGTTCCATAGACTATCCCACATTAAATACTATAATCCCCCAACCAAGAAATATAAATTTCTAATAAGTAATCTACATTATGCACTGTACATTCTAAAAACTCAATCCTTACAAAATGGTGATATCCAGCCTAACCCAGGCCCTGCAAATGTCCTCCCTACTGATGCTTATACCTCCAATCCCTCTATCCCACACAGCCCCATTAAACTCCCCAATTCTCTTCTGATAGCACATCTCAATATCCAAAGCATCAACAATAAAGTTTCTCATCTCCATTCTCTCTTAGACATATACTCTTTTGACATTTTATGTTTAACAGAAACTTGGTTAAAACCACAGACCCAAGATAATGAGATTATCCCACCAGGATATAATATACTAAGAAATGACCAAACAAAAAGAAAGGGGGGGGAGTAGCAATTATTTTCAAAGAAGGGCTACACGTTACTACCTCACCTTATACCCCACCTAAGGACAATAATGCAGAAATCCTTATTTCCAAGATTCAGCTTAATTCTATTAATTCCATAAATATCTTATGCATTTATCTACCTCCTGGAAATAATATTAGCACCTTAGACGATATTCTTAGCTGAGTCACAACAACCTTCCCACAAGAAACTTTAATCCTAGGTGATGTCAATATAGATTGGAAGTGCATCAATACTGAGCATCCTACTTCTCATATTAACCTTCATGGCTTCTCTCAGACCATCACCTCCCCAACTAGAATTAACCAAACCAAAAAGAGAGCACCTTAGATTGGATTCTGATTAATAATCACCACCAAACATACAAAGTAGGCACCTTCCCTGATGATGTAAGTGACCATTGCTTAACCTATATAATTAGGCAAAAAATAAATATCTCCCACCCAACATCATATAGGACTTTACGTTCCAACAAGCATTTTAACCAGTAACTATTTCTGAGCGAACTTAGTGCCTGTAACTGGACTTGTTTAAAAACCCTCCCATTAGAAGATGCTGTCCAATACTTTAACTCTAAATTCTTAACTATCCTAGACAAACATGCACCTATACGTAACATAAGAATTAGGTCAAAACCAGCCCCATGGCTCACCAAAGATACCAGGAAAAAAATCCTACTTAGAAACAAAGCCTGGATTAGGTGGCGAACTACCAAAAGCTCATCTACTCAACAGACATTTAGACCAATAAGAAATGCTACTAAAAAAATCCATACTCATAGACAAAATAAACTTTTACTACAAAATACAGCAAACGCACCAAAATAACCTCAAAGATTCTGGGCAAATATCAATAGACTCCTTTATCCAGGACACTCCAGTACACCAACACCAATAGTAGCAAACCATGAGACTCCCATCCAAACTGCTAATGACTTTAACTCCTTCTTTACAGATGCCATCCAAACTCTAGCCAGTCAGCTATCTCCTGACACCTCTAGCATTCCCACTCCCATAACAAGAACTCTTCCTACCTTCCTATTACAACCTATATCCACTAACTTTATATTCAAACTTCTAGCAAAACTAAAGCCTTGTACCCCTTCCGCTGACCAAATCCCAGCTGAATACCTACAAAAAGCAGCCAAAGCAGTTGCTTATCCTGTATCCATCCTGATAAACAGAACCATCAAAGAAGGATATAACCCTACTAGTTGGAAAGTCTCACACATTATCCCCCTACACAAAGGTGGCAACTCCAAAGAATATTCTAACTATAGACCTATAGCCCTTCTATCCCCCTTAGCAAAATTAATGGAAAAATACATTCACCATCAGCTAATAGGCCATCTAACTCAACACAACTTACTAGCTAAGGGCCAACATGTTTTTAGGCCATTCCATAGTACCACCTCTGCCCTCCTATCCTTTACAGACACCATTAATAGAAACCGCAATAACAATTTACTCTCTTCAGCACTATTTATTGAGCTTTCAAAGGCTTTTGATATGGTAATCCACACATTGCTTATCAATATTCTCAAATCGCTTTCCCTGGATACTCAATCTATAAAGTGGTTTACTTCCTACCTGAGCAATAGGCAACAAGCAGTGCTCTGGGAAAATAATCTATCATTCCACCTGCCAGTCACACTGGGAGTTCCCCAAGGCTCCATTCTAGGTCCTCTCTTATTTTCAATTTTTATTAATGATCTCTACTTGGCTGTTCCCACTGCAACTTGTATACAATATGCAGATAACTCTACATTAATCTGCACAGCTAAATCTGCTTCTGAACTGCAATGCCAAACCCAGAAAGTATTTAGCATAGTTGAGACATGGTTCTTAAAGTACTGCCTACTACTGAAGCCCAAGAAAACAAAGCTCCTACTCTTTACTCCTACTTGTAGGTCCACACCAATAGATATCTCAGTCATTTCTAACAATGGTACCCTCATTTACCTAGACTCTACCACCAAACTGCTTGGTATTACAATAGACAACAACCTTAACTTCAACACCCACATTAACAACACTATAAAATCAGTTAACAGAAAAATGGGCTGCCTGTACAGAGTCAAACCCTTCCTTACTCGAACAGCAAGAACTACCGTTGTCCACTCCCATCTAATCTCTACTCTACTCTACGCCTCACCAATATACACTAACCTATGCAAAAAGAATCTTCTCAAACTTGCTACCTCTTATCATAATATTGCCAGATTTGCCACTGGTAAACCCTTCAGAACCCATCACTGTCAGAATCTTAAGCAACTCGGATGGCTTGAACTTCAAAACCAGCTTCAACTGAACCAACTTACAATTGCCCATAAGGTCCTTTACCAGCCAAACAATACTCCAATACTCTCAGACCTCATAACCCCCTATAAAAATCTTAATGCCTTGCGTTCTCCAAATAAATTCCTAGTTAACATCAAGAAGTCTCATAAATTCTCAAACACAACTGGGAAAAACTGGAACCTTCTACCTATTGAACTTACTTCCCTTCCTTCCTTACCACTCTTCAGACAAAAACTTAAAACCTTCCTCAAAACACACTGGCTATGCCCTTGTACCAACCCTGACTAACCTATCATTAATGCTACTAATATATTTTCTAACTGTTCTCTCTCCACTAATTTAATCTTCTTTAGTTCAATGATAAGCATCTAGTAAGAACCTGGATACTATTTTTTAGCCACTAGCATACTTATATTATCTTGCTCTAAACTTTGCATATAGTTTTATGTTATTTTACTGTTAAATGTATATAATATATTCTATATCTACTTATTGTTTTTTTTTATGTAACAATTACTTATTGGCTGTTTGTATCTGTGTTGGAGCTTTTCTCCCCGATCCTCTACTGAAAATGGACATATATCCAGCTGGACTAGCCCGGTCAACAAATGTAAAATAAAATAAAATAAATAAATAAATAAATAATTTAATGATCTCTGTAATGGATTTTCATCTGAATCCCTCTTTTCCTGTATACCCCACACCCCCACACCCCAGTAAATTAAATATACCAACTCCAAGATTGATTAATTTCCTAACTTTTTTCATATACATATATGGCTTCCATTAGAATCCTCAGTCATGGCTATGATTAACCTGTATGTTGTTGACCCATTTGTGTGATAAAGGATGATCCCAAGGAACCTTTCCTGGAATTGAGCAATCTCTGACTTAGTATACATATATATATATATATATATATATATATATCTATATATATGGTCTATATTATAACATCAAAATTCAAAAACTTCGAATGTTATAATATCGAACCCTTTAGAGCAAAAGTTGACAATAGCGAAGCCTTGGAACATCGAAATTTTACCTAGGGTAAAATTTCAGTGGTCTGTTCCATGGCTTTGTTATTTACAGCACTATGGTGAGATGGTTACGGATTGGGTTTAGGGAAGTGAGCGAACGGAGGTTATGGATTGGGTTCAGGTAAGTATGGTGCGATGGTTACGGACTGGGTTAAGGTAAGTGAGCGAACAGACTGGGGTGAGGTGAGTGTGTGGTAGTGACAGACTTTAGGGTTAGGGACGGGTTAAGTGAGTTAGGGTTAGGGCGCAGGTTAGGTAAATATGTGATTGTGTGGATGTGAGAGTTAGGGTGGGATATGTGAGTTAGGGTTAGGGAGCGGGTAAGGTGAGTGTGCGATAGTTAGAGACCTTAGGGTTACGATTGGGTTAAGGTAAGTGGGTTGTTAGTGGTGTATGTCTAGTTTAGTGTAGGGTTTTGTGAAGTGTATGTGTGTGGATTATTTATTTTGGTGTGCTTGAGTTGTGTGTATGTTTGTCGGAACAGCCAATTTTTTCCCTGGGAAAAAATTTGCTATTCTGATTGTTCGGTTTTCTGGTGTTTCGACTGAATGGGGTCGATATTATAACATTTGATGTTTTTAGACTTCAATGTTATAATATAGACTCATATATATATATATATATATATATATATATATATATATATATATATGTGTGTGTGTGTATGTGTGTGTGTGTGTGTGTGTGTGTGTGTGTGTGTGTGTGTGTGTCTGTGTGTAGATGTATGGGTCACTTGAAATGAATGAAAAACACTTACCTGAATCTCAAAAGACCAACATGACTGTGCCAAAACCACAATTTAACAAACACTCAGATGACCAGTAACTTACTGTGGGAAAGTAACCACTTGGCCACCATAGTCAACTTTTCCCCTTTCCCCACTGTAGTGTAATATTGGAGTTGGCATATTTAGATGGTGTTGTGTGGGGGGCACTTCAGTTTGATTTTTTGTGGTGCCGGAAACATAGTTACTTTCCCAGAGTTTCTAATTGGTGATCTGAGTGCTCATTCATTTGAGGTTTCATTGAAGTCATCTTGACATTTAGTGATTCATGTAATGGGGTTTTCGTTGTTATGAAATATATATATATATATATATATATATATATATATATATATATATATATATATATATATAATTATTATTATTTGCAGGGGGATGAGGGAGGCTTGCACCCCTGCAAGAACACTGTTTGAAGCATTGCATGCTCCAAGAAGTGACCACAGAGCATGTGCAGAAGTGCATCAACATTGTGCAATTCAGTGTTTCTGTGTCAATGATAAGGATGTTGACATAATACGAAATTGGCCTTAATCTGTCGGCAAAAATGCTTTTAGAAAAGTTTTTACAAGATTTGAACGCAGAAACATCTTTACAGACTGGTACTGCTGTTGTATAAATTAAAGTAAAAATAGGTAGCAGCTTTGTTTGCTTTCCATTGAGACAAAAGACTGCTCCACCTCACTCAAGGAACAAGGACAGGGAACTTACACAGGAAAATCAAGTGAACTGTAACCCCAAAATTATATAAGACAGCAAACACTTTCTCAGCTGCATCAGGTCTCAATTAAACAAATCTGAAATAAAACAAAGAAGCTGAAACAAAATTAAAAAAGGAAGCATTTAATGTAAATTTCATGAAGGCTTATGACACCCATTGTATTTACTCCCTCTCATTTCTTCTTCTTCGTCTTCTTCTTCTTGAGCTTATTGTTATATATTATTTCATTTGATTTGCACCTCTTGAAGTGTGTGAAATCTTAATTTATTCCATTTAATGAAAACAATCTGACTGGAAATTCAAAACAAAAAATTTCCTTTATCCACTGTATCTTTCTTAGCTGTGAGTTCTGATGTTGCTTTAGAATTTGTAAGCAGTTATAACAGATATTTTATTTTTATTTTTACAGAACAGTAATAAGTGTTTTGTATATAAGCCTCAGCTGTTTTCACATGAGAACAAAGGTAATCCAGAAAGCCTGAGTCAGGTCTGATATCCCATTTGTGGCCCAGAGCATGACAGGACAAACAAGGAACAGAGTGCAAAGTGTTAGTCCAGATAAAAATCACTTAACTAGCAGATCTAGGATACTCTCTCTCTGATGCCATCCCTGCAGGAGGAATAAAGACACCTTATTGAAGCTTCAAGTAGTTTATTCAGTTAAGTAGGTAGATGGACCAGTGTTCTTGCACAAGGGTCAAATAACCTGGATGCAAAAGCCCTTAAAGCAACAAGTCCAGACTAGTTCAGCTGACTAAGTTCTGGTTATAAGTGCTTCAGTAGTTAGATGCACAGGTTCTCCTTTAGTCATGTCGCACAAAGAAAGAGTGACAGTCAGCTGGCTGCCAGTGCCAGGATCTGCTGTCTTAATAGGGCCTTCAAGTCTTTTTGCTCCAGGCACATAAAGGATTTAGTCATTGCTCACATGAGAGTTAATGATTTCAAATATATGTCCTTGAATCATATGAAACAAAACATGATGAGGCTCATAGAATATGCATCTGAAATGCATATGAAATTAGCGTTGAGTGGTATCAGCATGCGAAAGCATGCATTCAAAGACATGCATCTGGAGCGTTTCTCCCCGGGTCTCCGCTGAAAAATGGCTTCATTCCAAGTCGTACTTTCCCAGTTAACAAATGTTAAATAAATAAATAAAATAAAATAAATAAATGCGTGTGAAATTAGTATTGAGCGGTATCAGCATGCGTGTGAAGTTAGTACTGAGCAGTATCAGCTTGTGTGTGAAATTAGTATTGAGCAGTATCAGCATGCGAGTGAAAGTATTGAGCGGTATCAGCATGCGTGTGAAATTAGTATTGAGCAGTATCAGCATGCATGTGAAATTAGTATTGAGTGGTATCAGCATGCGTGTGAAAGTATTAGCAGTATCAGTATGCATGTGGAATTAGTGCTGAGCAGTATTAGCATGTGTGTGAAGTTAGTATTGAGTGGTATCAGCATGCATGTGAAATTAGTATTGAGCGGTATCAGCATGCGTGTGAAATTAGTATTGAGCGGTATCAGCATGCGTGTGAAATTAGTATTGAGCAGTATCAGCATGCATGTGAAATTAGTATTGAGTGGTATCAGCATGCGTGTGAAATTAGTATTCTGCGGTATCAGCATGCATGTGAAATTAGTACTGAGCGGTATCAGCATGAGTGTGAAATTAGTACTGAGCGGTATCAGCATGAGTGTGAAATTAGTATTGAGCGGTATCAGCATGCGTGTGAAATTAGTATTGAGTGGTATCAGCATGCGTGTGAAATTAGTATTGAGTGGTATTAGCATGCGTGTGAAATTAGTATTGAGTGGTGTCAGCATGCGTGTAAAATTAGTATCGAGCGGTATCAGCATGTGTGAAATTAGTATTGAGCGGTATCAGCGTTGCCAAGAATGATGCCCCAATACAAACAGAAGATAATGAACTTTAATCACTGCCTTAGCTACTAGTGTCATTCTAGAAGGATCCAATAAATATCAGCCTATCAGGAGACTTTGGTAGCCCCGGTTACTTTGCTAAAAATGGTCAGTATCACTCACCTCATAATTTCTGTATCTTGGCTAAGACTTTTTTGTCCCCCATTTTACTACTTTTTAGGTAAGGTCAGTCTCCTCAAATTATTTAAATTCCAGATGCCATAGTTGGCTCACCTAGTGTCCAGTGCAGATGCCGTAGCTGGTTCACCTAGTGTCCAGTGTTTCTCCATAATCTGGTGCCTGTCAACTCTAAGTTGAGATGCAGAAATGCAAAACACCAGTCCCTGATATAGCATACTTTCGCCTGCACCCCCCCAATATGCCCCCTCAAATTCAAGTTGAAAGTAAAAAAACATTTTTTAAAAATGTCTCCTATTTTTTTGCACTTTTAAGAACTGTAGCAAGTTGCTCTCTGCAGCTTAAACTACACACAAAGCATTATTAAGCAAGCATTTCAGTAGTGACAGTAAATTCATCTGCATACTGGCCAGTGCTGTACTACTGCCAATCATGTCCCCTGTCACCTAGCACCCAATATATATATATATATATATATATATATATATATATATATATATATATATATATAAAGCTACTGAAGTCATAGGTTCATAGGTAGGTACTAGGCTATCGACCCAAGGGCCTACGTAAGCCTAGCCAGCAAGGTACCATAGCTTACGCCACCCAAGAAAGTCTGTCTTGATTTAGTCTTTACAGGGAAGCTCTACACAGTATAAACTCACTTAGCAAGCTATCAACTGTATAGACATATCCCTACAAACATCTATTGTTTCTTTCTTTACAATACTATATGCAACAATTTGTATCTCTGGTCTTACAATCCATTGTATGAATGTTGCTATTTTCTCTTTATTGGAGCATATCTCCCCGGGCCTCTACTGAAAATGGACATATATCCAGTTAGACTAGCCCGGTCAACAAATGTAAAATAAATAATAAAAATAAATAGAAATCTTAACAAAGAGTTACATTCCTTATGGTCATGTCTATCCCTCGAAAATATTGAAATATGTGTATGTACTGAAACATGGTTTCAGAACAATAAAATCACCACGCAGTTTAGGACTTTAATACCTACCATTTCTTCATACCCAAACTCTGAAGTTAACAGGGTATATCAGTATTCCTAAAAAAAATTTCATGTCACATGCTCGCACTGCATACCTGGACTTGGTCAGATCTATGTCAGTTTACTGAAAAGCAGAATGCTGAAAAGTAATAATACTATATGCGCAATGTTAAAATGTCAAAATGCTGAACTTTTAAAATGTTGAAATCAAAACACCTACATGTGTAGAAATTCTGACCTGTGCTACTTGCAGGACCCATCTTCGTTTTTGTTTTCAAGTTTCACTAAGAGGACAGTGATATTGTTTGCTGATTGGTTGTATACCAGTGCAGTTTATGGATGTAGCACATGTATGCTATTACTTGGTATTTAAGGTATAACATTGTAAAGTTTCAAAATGTTGACATTTCAGGATTTTGCATTCAGTATTATGACTTTTAGCATATTAATGTTCATTTAGTTCCCACATACCTGACTTGGTCAAGGTGTTTTATACCATTCCGCATTCTGTCATCACAGACAAGATAATTCAATTAAATGTAAACCCCTATGTTACCCACTGGATAACAAACTGACTCACAAACACAGCCCAATTTATTAATATTGGAGGTGTGCTCTCTTATCTTAAAAAAGTAGTTATTAGTGGTGTCCCCCAGGGATTAGTCCTGGAACAACTCATGTTTGGAATCTACTTCTCTTATGTTAAGATTGACATAAAAAGCATGTAACCGATCAAGTTTGTTGATAACTGTAAATTTAGGGCCATCAGATTCTCCATGAGGGCCTAACACACACTAGCAAGTGGTGCATAGATCACAGCCTCACATTAAATGCCAAAAACTGCAGCATTTTGTATTTTGGCAAATCTAGGCATCCATGCACCTATCACATAGGTAACACCTCCCTACAAAATGACTTCATCATTAGGGACTTGGGCACTTTCGTAGACGATGAACTATCTTTGACCATCATGACTCCACTGTGATTAGGAAATCCTTTTATACAGCCAGATTGATCACCAAGGATATGTTTTTTAGACCCAAGAAAGTCATCATCCCTCTTTACTCTTCCCTTCTTGGGCCAATAATTGAGTACAATGCCCCATTTGGTATGTACTTATCTAGGCATGTGACCCAACTCAAGAGCCCACAGTATTTCCTTACATAGACAATCAAGGGCAGGCCCTCCTTGAGCTACACTGACTACCCTGAAGTGCTTCTGCTCTTCTCCATTTCCAATCAACCCTTCAGAGGGGAATCCTGCCTTGCCTACAGAGCTTTGAAAGATCCAGTCTTGTGCAGATTCCTACATGTCCATAAAACTAACAGCACTCGAAACATCCACAGAAGAGATCTAAATTTCCGCTGTAACATAGAAAGGACCTGCTGGTATGGTACATTATCTATTACAGAGAAAACCTATTTTATGGAGTAGACACCCCTTGGATGTAAAGCATAGTAGCTCTCTGCTCTTTTTCATGTGTTACCTAAGCAATTGAATGGGCAATCATAAGTTCACCTCCTGATCTGGCCCCTCAAGCCCCTATGGAGAGTGGTCAAAATTAGGTACAACTACTTCATTTTGTGGGGTACGGTATCATCCCATACTTTGGTAATTTCAATGTGGGTTGTGTAGTTAGACTGCAAATGGTCCACTGTATTAACCGCCTTATATTAACCTATCAACCTTTGAACTTATATCATTCAGAAAATGCATGCTAATGCAAAACTTGCTATTCTAGAAGCTTTCTAGGCTTTAAAGAGAAATATTTATACTATCCCTGAATTTGGACCTTTATCTCCTGTTATTTTTGAGACATATGAAAATAATCATAATGCATTGCTCATTTGACCTGTTTTATGACATTCTACATAAATTTTGCTTTGCCCATTCTTCATTCTGTGAAAATAAGGCAACACAAATTTTATAAACAACCATGATGTTTTAATAAATTTTAAGACTTTCAAAAACTCATTGGAATCTAAATTTAGCTGTCTGATCTAGCTGCAAAATTAATTTATTTTGAAAATAAAGCTCCATAACACTATTATAAATATACTATTTTTTGACATTTACCTTGAAATTCCATTATTTTATGGTATCATTTTAATCCTTTATGTCTATGGACAATTGATTAAACTGAGTAGCTACAAAATAATTCAGATTGTTAACATCCTTTGATGCTGGATGGTATATATCGATTTGATCATTCAGTGAAATTAGTTTCACTTTATTCAGTGGGCTATTGCTGGTGGAACTGAAAATCTTACAGCTAAATGTCTGTGTCCAAAAAGCAGGATTTACCAAAACAGCATGATTAATACCATTTTAACTTAAATTTTCTAGCTGGTGTGATGCTACTCAATAAAATATCATGCTTTCAATTTTGTGCAGCCATTCAGGAACAATGAATACCCTGTTGTCTTCAGTAGGTGATCATTACATCTTTGTTTGTTCCCTTCCATTCTTCTAAATATTGCTGTTGACTGTTTTGTTAGGATACCCTTTTCATATTTTAAATGCAACATGTTTTATTGTAGAAGCAATGGGGAATGAAGTCATACTTTTAAAGTTTAGATTTGCTACTTCTGTTGCATATTTTTATGTAGCCCAGGGTTAGTTTACATCAACATTTTGTTTGCCTGCTTTGAGACAATGAACAAGTCAGTTAAACAGACAGAGCTCCTTAGTTACCTTTGAAAAGAGGCTAATAGGTTGACCAGGTTAACAATTAAATAAAATAAATTAATGTAAATAAATAGACTAAGGATTTAATATCAATTTAA
Organism: Protopterus annectens; assembly: GCF_019279795.1. Lineage (NCBI taxonomy): Eukaryota > Metazoa > Chordata > Ceratodontiformes > Protopteridae > Protopterus > Protopterus annectens. Next base: position 464,755,550 of record NC_056744.1, on the reverse strand, counting down.
GGTCTGTATGTCAATAGTGCTAGTTTCTGAGCAGCAGACATCATGTGACATGGCCGTATTAGATTACAAAATGGCCTACATATCCTCTGAGTTGCAGCACAATAGCACTAAATATACAGAACCAACTGATATTGCCAACATCCCGGCAGATAGGTTCAGTGCTAACTTTACCCCCCTCATCCCCTAAAGGGCCCATCTCTATACTGGAAGAATGCAAATATCCTGTAATCACAGCTGCACAGGTAAAAAACACACTCTCCAAAGCCAAGAACACAGTATCTGCGGGACCTGACAACATCCCAGGCTGTGTTCTACACGAGCTACAGAATGAACCGGCACCCCACCTAAGTACTACATTCAATCATAGCCTCACCTCAGGCTTTGTGCCCACTGAATGGTGCACAGCAATGGTTATCCCACTCCACTAAGGGGGAGCCACCACGGACCCCGGGAACTACCGCCCCATTAGCCTGATGAGCCTAGTCTGCAAGGCTATGGAGTGTATCATCATGGAACTTATAAACAATGACATTGGTAATCTCCAAACTCTGGATCCTACCCAGTTTGGGTTTGTAAAGGGCAGATCATGTCTCCTAAACCTAATAGACTTCTTTGAAGCGGTCACCAAAGCCGTAGATGAGGGTAAGGTGGTTCACACAGCCTATCTAGATCTCACCAAGGCTTTCAACACCATCCCCCACTCTGGAATTATAGATAAACTCACTAAACTAGGTATAAATCCCTATGTCACAAGATGGGTTGCCAACTGGCTCACTGACAGAATCCACACTGTAAAAGTAGCAGTCTCCAAATCCAACTTCAGACCAGTGACAAGTGAAGTACCACAGAGTTCAGTCCTGGGTCCTCTCCTGTTTGGTATCTACTTCTCTGAAGTACAGGCTAACAAAGAAGGTCTTTGGCTAATGAAGTTCGCAGATGACTGCAAACTAGAAGCCATAATCAAAACTCCTAACAATGTGGACATCCCACAAAAGGGCCTCACTGAGACAGATGCCTGATGTCAAATCCATGGCCTCAAGCTCAATGCCAAAAAGTGCATCCCTTTTGGTAAAAACTCTGTACCCATGAACTACCTCATAGGCGGTAGTCTACTTAACACCAAAAGTGTGATAAGAGACCTTGGGACACAGGAGGACAGTAGTCTCTCTTTTGATAATCACATCGCCACAGTAGTCAGGAAATCCTTCTACATGGCTCACCTCATCACAAAAGGTTTCTCATTCAGGAAAAAAGAGGTCATTGTTCCCCTCTACTCATCACTCATTAGACCCATTATAGAGTACAATGCCCCTTTTGGTATGTACCTCACAAGACATCTACAACAACAGATAGGCCACAGAAATACCTCACAAAGAGGATTACCAGCCTAAAAACAGATGCCCTATGCAGACCGTCTCAAAAAACTCCAGCTTTACTCCATCGCATATCAGCTACTCAGAGGCGATCTCTGCCTAACATACAAAGCTATGTCCAACCCAGAGCTGTTGGACATGCTCCACTTAAAGAAATCCCAATCCATCCGAGCTACATGCTCTAGGGACCTAAACCTTGTCACCACAATAAACCGAACATGTTGGAGGGATGGATTCCTGCCCCAGAGACTTCCCATACTCTGGAACAAACTACCTATCTATATCAAACAAAGCTCATTAGCACTCTTGATGATTGGATGAGACATAGGAAATTCACCCCGGGGATCACTTCTGTGGCTCTGCTCGACAGGGGCACAGAAAAATAATATTCTTAGGTGGCGAAAGTCAGGGTACCATTTGGCTAGGCTTACATAGGCCCTAGGGCCAATAGCCTAGTACCTACCTATGAACCTACGAACCTTATTATTTAAATACTATATAAACTGCTGATGTAGCACTTATGCTATTGTATTTGTTTTGTTAACCAAAATATCCCATTAAATTCAGTTATCAGGATATTTTTATTAATGTTTATGATGTGACAGTTAAGCCTCCAAAGTGGACAGAATTGTGTTTAACTCATTTGTTCATTTTGTTGATTTATTTATTTATCATTTATTTATTCACTGGCATTTATTAACTGGGATAGTCTGACTGGGTTACATACATAGGGAGAAAAGCACCACAGTTTGACATAGATTAAAATACACATTTAAACACTTAGGTTAATGTACATATAAGTTGGATAATGTACAGCAAAGACAATGTTAGCTAAGACTTTTCAAGATACTCTACAGTCAGTTACATGCTTCAGAATGCACAACTGCTTAGATATGCTACAATAACATGTTACATATTTACAAAATGTTTCCAATATCTGAATGTGTAACAATTATACATGTGTTTACAAAGTTTCAAGAGATGTTGTGAGTTGATAGTTCTAGTAATCCATGCCTAAGATTTATTCATGCATAATATTTTGAAATAAATTCATTTTGCAGCAGTAGTTTTTTTTTTGTATGTTTGTTTCACCAGACACATGTCATCTGCAACCCAACCATTCAGAAAATATTGTATAAACAGTCTTGTGATAAAAGATCTTCCAAGCTCTCAGTTACATAGAAACAGCCAGATTATAATGTTGGTGATAGAAGTGATCCATTCAACTAGTTCTATCTCAGTTTAGACACAGATAAACAGTAATACATATAGTTATTATATAGTGGTTGTACCTTCAAATAGCATTTAGTCAATGCCAGTACTGAATTATTATCAGCTTAGCCCTAAGTATTTACCTGAATTTTTTCTTAGTAAGGTTTCTGGTATGCATGAGTAGAAATTCTATCCTTGAGAATGAACCCTTCAAACTTGAGTGAGAGCTGCTGTCTCTCACATTTGTGACCAATGTTAGCAGCCTGGTTCCAGTAGACCAACCAGGAAGAAGAAGGCCAATTCAACTGGTGGCAAGCTCTCCTCTCAGTGTTTGTGTGTGTGTGTGTGTGTGTGTGTGTGTGTGTGTGTGTGTGTGTGTGTGTGTGTGTGTGTGTGTGTTTGTGTGGAGGGGGGGGGAGTTGTTCCACATACTGTTAGAGAGATGTGCACCCTCTGTAATAACACAACCAGTTTGCAGATAGTAAATGCATATCTTAGGCAGAGACAATAGACTGACAATGTATTCTGCAGTGATTTCTGTGCATGCTACATGCTGCATGCAGGGGTGAGCTCTGGGAAGTGAAGTGCACTGAAACTGCACATCCCTAGCATATGATGACTCTGGGAGCTTCATCCCTTTCTTGTACTCCTTACCAAAGGAAAGTGAAGAAATGGTCATGAAAGTGCAGCTAATGAGGCTCCCAGAAATTAGGGTTTAGTTTGTAGTTGCATAACATAAATTAAAAATAAACTGTAGCCTGCAAATCAAAAGTACTATAACACATTGAACCGCAAGTTCACCTGAATTATTTTGATAAAAAATGGTTAAGACCAAGTCAGGTCATCAGTGAACACTTTCAAAATTATATTGTAGTCATTTTAGAATTGCATTACAGAAGTGTTTGACTAATAATGTGACATTAATTAGTAATTTGAAAAGTGTGGAAGATTGGGCTGTATGGATATCATTCCTTAAATATGCATAAAAGAAACATAATAATCTGCGTGATTTCTTAGTTCTGATAAAATTCAGACCTGTGAGCCTTCATAAGAATACTTCATGTGACTTCTTAACCCTAACATCTTTATTTTAAGTTTTAACATTTTTACTGTAATATCTGAAAGGGCATAGAGTGTGTGTTAGGAAGATAAGCTAGTGCTGTACACTGGTAAATCAATAAAGGTTCCTAAAAAAAAAAAAAAGAAGGATGATGTATTTTCTGCAGTTATGAAAACTGTGAACATGACTCGAGTGTATGTTTTGAATAAGCATTTCTGTGTAGCACATCCTGCCAGATCAGCACAGAAATCATAAAGCCTTATTAGAGTGATTGTTGTTTTAATTACTGCAATAACTGTGACTTCAGAAGAAGTATCTAGCAGCCTACAGAGCATTCATGCTATTAAAGTATATTTCCTTTTTGAGATTATGTTATTAGTTTTGGCCGAGAAAACTGGACCGCACCTGTCACAGTAATTAAATGCTAGTGGTAGGGTGTGGGGGTCTGCAAGTTAAAAATAAAGTAAGCATCATCATACACAGGAGATTAATCTGGAAAGTACACACTTTGTAGATTAGATAAACTTCATAATGCAAACCTGCTATGTGTGTGTGTGTGTGTGTGTGTGTGTGTGTGTGTGTGTGTGTGTGTGTGTGTGTGTGTGTGTGTGTGTGTGTGTGTGTGAGTGTGGTGCATGTTTGTGTGTGTGTTTGTGTGTGAGTGTGGTGCATGTTTGTGTGTGTGTGGTGCATGTTTGTATGTGTGTGTGTGTGTGTGTGTGTGTGTGTGTGTGTGTGTGGTGCATGTTTGTATATGTGTGTGTGTGTGTGTGTGTGTGTGTGTGTGTGTGTGTGTGTGTGTGTGTGTGTGTGTGTGTGTGTGTGTGTGTGTGTGTGTGTGTGTGTGTGTGTGTGTGTGTGTGTGGCCACTTAAACATGAATATTAAGCTTTTCAAAAATTACAAAGAAACTTTCTCATTAATGGAAAGAGTAATGCCTCCTCCTAAGTTCTGCAACTGCCACATCAAAAAATAGTTCAGTTTCCCTCCTTTCCTCTCCTCTCCTGCTGAGAAAATATAAAGGGTAATTTATGAGTACATATATTATCTAAAATAAAAAATATAACCTTCTAACTGCTGGTTAACATGACTTTAAAAAGGAGAGAGAGAGAGAGAGACCGCTGTTTCATCACCCTCACTGTCAAGGACTTCAGCATGACTTTCTCATTTACAATATCATTAATGTTTTACTTTCCTTAGGTCCTTTCCCTAAGCTTTCTAAAGCATTTTCAGTTACTGCACTTCCTAAGGAAAACCCAAAACATATGACTTAGTTATATTGGCCATTCCTACTGTTAGATCCTCTTACAAAGGAAGGATCTGTAGCGTCACAATTTAAAAAAGCTCATTTCGAAAGTCCATAGGATTGTTTCAAGTAAATATTTTTGTTATAAGATACAGCACCATAACATTTCTGTGTTTCTCAAAAATGATACTTTAAAGTTTATGGAAAATTATAGGTTGTTGTGTTGCATTTGCAAAGATTTCTACAAGAAATAACCTGATAACTTACCACGGTCCAAATGCAAATGTGGTATACACTGGTTCAAATGTTGTCATGAAAATGGATAGCTCAACGCATGATCTAGGGGTCTGTGCTTGTCTTATCATCCTCTAAACACTAAAACTTTTTGTCTGTGTCAAATTCTTGCGTGTAGATGACATGGTCCTTTGACATTCCAGTAGGTCTGTATATGTTATTACTGATAACCTAGCATAAAGATTATCAAAGCATGGTCTTACAGAATACTTTAATAAAACTAAGTCCATGCTGTCTGGCAGTAAAATAAGTGTTATATCCCCCAAATAGGGAATTTTAGTTTCAAATGCTTGTTCTATTGAAATGCTCACCATGCTTAAGAATGCGACTCAATCCAGCTATCTTATTTGCATAGCTCAAAAAATGTCAGCAAATCCATGACTTTCTTTGAAGCATGCTGTAAAATCTCTTGTGTTCTTACCAGAGAGCTATAAATGTGTTTTGGTCTAATATGCAGGTAATAGGAGCCTTGAAACCTGCCCTATAGAGTACACTACCTATGGTTGCTGAATATGTAGTTACTGAAAATTACAGGAAACAAAATGGGTAATTGACTGACAGTTTTTAATGGAGAGAACATCTTGTTCCCTCTCTTGAAAAATAAAGTAGTGCGATGATTACACTCCAAAACTGGAAGAAAGATAACCCTTTAACATGCATTTATAGTGCAAGGCCTGACCATAGCAGTGCATTTAGAGGTATATAACAGTTGTTACACAACCCTCTAAGCATGGTATGATCAGGTCTCACACAAAGGACATTATTTTACTCTGAACTGTCCCTGAATACTTTACCTGCAATTGTAACATTTTATGGATGCCACTTCACTTCATCTGCCACTCAAAGCTATGTTAATCTGTTATAACTCTCATAAATAATTCCCTGAAGGAAAAGTAATGTTATTGTCTGAGTTGTTATGCCCTGATGATGTTATATAAGAATAAGGTGAGATTCTCATCAAATACTTTCACAATGGATCGACACTCTAAACACAATGTGTGACTGTACAGGTGAAGTCGAATCACTTTAATCTAAAATTCATGGAGAAACCGGTTTAGTTTCTAAAGTAAAGAAGTGTGTCTTACCAGGAGTTTGTTTACAACCAAGCACTGTTATGAAAACAGCAGACAAGAAAATAATTGTCAAAAGCAAAATTATGTTTAATGATTTATCTGATTTAGAATAATTGAAAAATCAATAAAGACAGTACATTGAATTTGCAAATGCGTGCTCTGAGTCATTTCATTATATTGTTGTTTGTAAATGGTATCACACTAGCTATCTAACATAAGTGAATGTGTTTATGAATTACACCCACAGTGGTTACAGTTGTTGCAATGTCTAAGGTGTGTCTTATCTTGGGCAGTTCCTGAAATTCAACAACAATCTAACATATCACTGATTGTCAGTCCATAAGATGAAAGTTTGGGCTCCAGAAGCATCCATGCATTGGGTAACTGAGTGGCCCACTTAGGATAGCTTGCCCTATTTTAACTTGTATGTGTATTCCTGCAACCTGCCGAATTTCCATCTTTCTACTGCAAAAGTCAAGCTGTCAAAATCAGATGAATTATAATGTCTGTCTTCAGTTTCATTCAAGTGAAACCAGATAGTGAGATTGGTTAATACCAGGCTGTTCACTGGAAGGACTTCACATTCTACACTGTGTTTACTGCAGCATTTTTAAGAATGACATTATCTATATGGCTATTACATATGTTGTTATTGTTGTTAAGTGCCATCAAGCTGCTATCAAATCATGAAGACTTTAATTGTTAATTCTAATTGATCATTAGTTATACTGCAAATCACTGACATAAAGATGCCCATAACAGTAATTATTGTGTTGATCTTCTCTGTAAAGTCCCACCACTGGCCCAGTAATCAAGGAACCAGAATCCTCATCACTAGCACCAGTTGGGGACATACACTGGGAGGATAACAAGTAAACACACATTATTTCCAGATGCAGCTCTCTGCATCAAGTGCAATTTCTCTTAAGAGCACACAGAGACCATAGTCAGTCTGGGACTGGTTTCTCCCTCATTCTCCAGATCCCTAATAAGACTTCCACTGGCACAGCTATAGAGTTGAGATCTCAGCTAAGTTGCCAAGCCAAGACCACCAGCACCTTCTCTGTCCAACCAGTGCTTCGTATCCCTGCCCAAGCAACTGACATGTGCACTCCTTAAGGTTTGATTTACATACACACACACACACACACACACACACACACACACACCTGGGAAAGGCTGGCACAGGTTTACTAGATATGCCCCCTTCTGCCCAGACTATAAGGTAGTTATCACTGCCACCAGCCATGTCCTTATCAGCTACTTTAAGGCCCTTAATAAAGGGTTCCAATCTTACTGTGTAATGTTACTATTAATCCAAATGGTAGTTTGACCAAGAGCAAGGCTATTAGGAGTGGCCCAAAGAGTCACCAAACAAACATGCAAGTACTCTCAGAACTTAAATATGTCTCACAAATATCAGCCACAATGAAAGTTTTAAATATAATTATAAATAATAAAAGAACAAGAAAATACTCAGTATATAATCACAGTTACATCAGAGTTCAAAATCACATGAAATATTTAAAACAACATTGCAGGACAGACTCAGATAAATAAAGGGAAACACCTAAATTAAGCTCAGATATATTCCTGCCTATATCTTAAAGACTTATACTGTTCCCTAGACTTACTTACAGAACAAGTAGACAGATGTAGTGAGTGGATGTTCTTGTCAGGTCAAAGACAAAATATAAAATGATCGATCCCGCCCTCAGAGAGTTCTTAAATTAATATCCCAAATATTACTGCTGGGATACTTGTAGAATTACATAATTTCTTGTCATCTGACTTCAGTTCCCAGGCTCAAAAACAACAGGATTTAGCATCTACCTGTGAAAATACATAAATAAGGGCCCTTCTTAGATCTAAGGCAGATCCTAGAAGTCATAAAACAATAAAACATCTTCACATGTCAAACCTAGTAATTATTTCTCTTTCAAGATAACACAGAGAGCTCCCTAGTATAGACATCCTGTCTCTGGCTGTCATAAAGTAATTTAAATGTTCAGCTATTTTTCTGAAATTAACCTCCTATGTTCAAGTTTCCATTGTTAAAATATATACATCTAAACAGTTACAATAGTGTATATACATTTCTGTTCTAATCCAGCAGATTACACTGTGGTCACACCTCTAAGTTCAGTACTTTGCAAAATATCTCTTCAGCACACATGTCTGTACAAACCATCTTATATGACATACAGTTCTAATACATTTGTATCACAAGCATATGAATCGTGTTGACATTCACAAATGACATATAAATTATTTACAAAATTCCAGATGACTGAGCTGGAAGTTTTTCCTTTCATGACACTTTATATTGCTGGTCTTCTTCTCTTGCATTAACCTTTAGCCCTATCAATTATAATATTTTTTCTAATGATCTGCCTCTTTTCATGATGTGTCCAAAGTAGGAAAGTCTTATTTGAATCTCCAGAGAAAGGACAGGTTTGAGCTGATCTCCTCCATATAATGCTAAATTATCCATATTATTCAGTTTCAAAATTATTTAGGATAACTTTCTACTACAATGAACAAAACAAATTCTATTAAATCGTGTAAAGTGCAGAAACATGCATTACCATAAACAATCTTCTAATACTGGTTTGTACTGGTGACAGCATTAACTCAGTGTGTTTTGACAAGCTATTCAACCATCTGAGACAGCCCCATGAAAGGCTGGCAACATCTCAAATGAAGTAAAACCATCTAAAGTCTGCTCTTCTTAGAAATATTGGAGGAACAAATGGGCCAACTCTGTACAGAAAAGGAAGTTGCTAAGTAGATTGTATGCACCCTTGGAGGGAGATATGGCTATCCCTAACTGGATTTTGTACTACTTGTCACACATTGTTTGATTATTATAGTCTATTAATGTTTGAACACATTTATTTGATGTTCACTTTAGTCAGTGCTAAAGAAGTTAAAATCCTCCATAGGGATTATATTTTTATTCTAGAGTTTAGTCAGGAATCCTACATGCTCTGCAGGGGCCATAGATGGTATGCAGTAACTTAGTATACTGTTCATAGGTTCATAGGTTCATAGGTGTGTACTAGGCTAATGGCCCTGGAGCATATATAAGCCTAGCCCAAGAAGATTCCCTGGCATCATGCCACCCAAAGTTAGTTCCCAGTGCCCCTGACAAGCAAGGCCACTAAAGTGATCCCCAGAGTGAACTTCCTATTGCTCACCCACTCATCAAGATATCTCTTAAAGAGGGCCAGTGAAGTGCTCTGCTTGACGTGAATGGGAAGTTTGTTCCAGAGTATGGGAAGTCTCCAGGTTAGGAACCTGTCCCTCCAACATGTTCTGTTTATTGTGGTAATGAGGTTAAGGTCCCTGGAGTGTGTGCCATGGAGGGATTTGGATTTCTTTAGTTGTAGCATATCTAGCAGCTCTGGGTCAGACATGGCTTTGTAGGTCAAGCAGAGGTCACCTCTAGGTAAGTGATAAGAGAGAGTATAGCTGGAGTTTTTTTTAGTCTGTCCATATAGGGCATGTGTCTAAGGCCTAAGATCCTCTTAGTGAGGTATTTTTGTGGCCTTTCCACTTGCTGTAGGTGTCTAGTGAGGTACATACCAAATGGGGCATTGTATTCTATAATAGGTCTAATGAGGGATGAGTAGAGAGGGATTATGACCTCTTTCTTTCTGAATGAGAAACTGTTTGTAATGAGATGTGTCACATAGAAGGACTTTCTGACTACAGTGGCAATGTGGTTATCAAAGGAGAGGTTGCTGTCAACCTGTGTCTCCAGGTCTCTTATCACACCTTCGGTGTTTAGTGGACTACCACTTATGTGGTAGTTCATGGGTACCAACTTTTTCCCAAAGGGAATGACAATGCAGTTTTTGGCATTGAGCTTAAGGCCATGAGTCTGGCACCAGTCACTGGTGTCAGTGAAGTCTTTTAGTAGAATGCCTACATCAGTTGTAGAATCAATAATGGCTCCCAGTTTGCAATCATCTGTGAACTTGGTCAGCCAGAGTCCCTTTGTGTTGGCTTGAACTTTTGAGAAGTAGATGCCAAACAGGAGAAGACATAGGACCAATCCCTGTGGGACACCACTTGTAACTGGTCGGTAGTCAGATTTGGAGTCCGCTACTTTCACAGTGTGGGTTCTACCAGTGAGCCAGTTGGCAACCCATCTTATTACATAGGGGTTTATGCAAAGTTTAGTGAGTCTATCTATGATTCTTGAGTGAGGGATGGTGTTGAAGGCCTTGGCAAGATCTAGGTAGGCTGTGTGAGCTACCTTGCCGTCATCCACAGCTCTGGTGACAGAATCGAAGAAGTCTATCAGGTTGAGCAGGCATGATCTGCCTTTCACAAACCCATATTGCATAGGGTCCAAAGATTGGAGATCCCCTATGTCCTTATTTATAAGGTCCATGATGATGCTCTCCATAGGGTTACATATCGGACTCATCAAGCTAATGGGGCAGTAGTTCCCAGGGTCTGTAGTCATGCTCCCTTTGTGGAGTGAGATGACTGTAGCAGTTCACCATTCTGTAGGAACAAAGCCCAAAATGAGGCTGTGATTGAACAGGGTAATCAGGTGTGGTGCCAGTTCACTTTGTAATTCATGTAGAACACAGCCACGGATATTATCAGGTCCCATGGAAGCTGTATTCTTGGTTTTGGACAGTGCAGTTTTTACCTGTGTAGTCGTGATAATAGGGACTTGGCATTCCTCAGGTATTGTGATAGGCCATTTAGGGGGTGAAAAGGGGGTAAAGTTCGCACTGAACCTGTCAGCCAATATGTTGGCAATATCAGTTGGTTCTGTATATGTATTGCCATTGTGCTGTAACTCGAGCAGATCTGAGAATTGCCATGTAGATTCTTGACATAACTATAGAATGCCTTGTGGTTGTCTTTAGAATCTGCAGCAATTTTGCTTTCATAGTTAGCTTTAGAGGATTTGATGATGGATCTCAGTTTTTTGTTCAGGCTAACAAAGGTGTTTTTCCAGTCTTGGCACTTCACCCTTTTCTGCAACAGTTTTTTTCCTTCTGTTGTAGAGTTTGTTTATGGTGGGGGACCACCAGAGTGGCTTCCTTTTTTGGAGGAGAGCATATTGGTTCTGTTTGGTAAGGCCCGTTCCATGCACTTGTGTATGTGCTCATACAATGCATTGGTGTATGATTCAGCAGTCATGCACCTATATTCCATTTGCATGGGTGTTGTGAAGTTAGCCACCTCTGTTTTTTGAAGCCCAAAATTGGCTTTTGAGAAGTTTTTTATGGTGGTGTCCTTTAGGGGGGGGGCTGAGGGTGGGATGTGGATATCCATGGTGATTAGCTTGTGGTCAGATCTGACCAGGGAGGAGTTGATTACTGGTGTAGAGCAATGATCACCCATGTTGACCAGGTCAAGGATGTTTCTACCCCTGGTGGGGGTAAGAATGAGTTGGTCCAGGGCATTGGGATTAATGAATTCCAGAAAATGTTGAGCAAGTGTGTTGGTACATGAGTAATTTTCCCAGTTAATGAAGGGGTAGTTAAAGTCTCCCAGTATAAAGGTATTGGATTGTACCCTAATATTTTCCAGTGTATTTAGGAATATGGAGTGGGAGTCTTGGGACATGGTGGGAGATCTATTGCAGGCTACAACCTGGATTGCAGTTTTACCCAGTGTTAGTTGTACCTGAAGTATCTCTGATGCGTTATGTTAGGCTACTAGTCTGGAGGTGTGCATATCCTGTATGAATATGGAGACACCACTGCCTTCAGTGCTTCAGCCCAGGTTTAGGGGCTGAAAGGTATGGTATGATTTATAGCTTGGCAGTGCTGGGGTGGTCTCCGGAGCCTTGAACCAGGTTTCAGTCACTGCACAGATGTCAATGTTGTCCATTTTAAGGAGTGGTTCGAGCGAGTGCATTTTGAGATTTAGACTTCTGTTGTATAACACACTAATATTAATTATTGTATGAATAATTTCCAGTCTTGTGTTGACTTCTTGGCTTTTGGCTTTTAAGCATTCTTTTATAAAAACTGAGGCACCACTACCTATCTGATTAAATCAGCAACAATGAAAGGGGGTAGACACTAGAATTTGTGTTATTCATTCTGGATTTTTAAAATATGTTCCAACAACAATACAGACATCAATATCTTCCAAGCAGGGAAAAAGAAAAAAAGTTCTAAATCACCTATTGTATTCTTAAGGCTTCTGATATTTAACAAAGCCATCCTTACCTTTGAATTATCTTGCATAATTTTAATTAATTTTGGCCTTGGAATTTGAAGAGATGAAGAAGAAACTATGGAGTGATAAATGTCATGTTCAATACTTGTACTCTGATGGGAAAGAGAGGTGAAGCCCATCAGCTGCTAAACCCTCTGGCTGGATGCACATCTCAGTGCAGGACAACAGACAGTGTATTCTCTGTCCACCCATTCAATGTATGCCTAGATTTGGACATGATATTTAGGTTCCATATAAGTTCAAATAAGGATTTTGCTATGCATATGTGATTTTCCCTTGCTTCCAAAGTTGTCCAATAAAGAGCTTATTAGTTTGTTCATTCCAACATAAGCAATAGCCGTGCCATAATTATCAGTAATTCTACCTATTGTATATTACTGAATGTTTAAAAATGTTTGCAATCTGTTGGAAATTTTCTCCCTGAATTCAGCTAAACATTTTTTTGACTAAGCCCAGTCACACAAACACAATAAACAAAAGCAAACTAAATAAATAAAAATAAATAAAGTTGCAATGTCTGAATTTTGGCCCCAAGCATACATGATACTGTTACGAGCTCTTTACAAAGTCCAGAGAAGTATTTATCTGTGTAATGCACAGTGAAGTCACAAATTACTAAGATATTTTGGAGCTTGCCAGTTCTTAATATCAGCCTTGTGGGGGGTTGAGTCTGGTTTACTACATTTTAATCCTCCATGGTTCCTTATATTACAGTTCATCTCAGTTGAGAGCTGTAGGGCTGCAGATTACAAAAAGATGTGATTGTCTGTCATCCTTGTCCCTTAACCTTTTGTTCTTGGGCCACTACTCCCTGTTTTCAGAAAGGCCTGCCACTCTTGAAGATTATTGTTTATGGTTATCCTATAACTGAATAAGTATAAAGTAGACAAGGTTAAACTTCTCATTTTTTTGCACTTCCTGATTAATTTTCCTATAGAAAATGATGCAGTGTAAGCTTACCTATCATTTAAATGGAATCAATAATATCAGAAGACTCATTACAGATACTAAAATAAGTGACAAAGCCTTTTCTGCCTTATGGGTGGCTGTACAGGGATGATGGATATTAAGCCATTCCAGGGCAAATGTTATTTGCTCATAACAAAAACTGTTGTTGACATCTACTGCCAGTCACATTATATACCACCCCCCAGTAACATGACACATTGCAGTGTGCACCAATCACATTATATACCACCTTTCTGATAACATGATACATTGCAGTTTGTACCATTCACATTCTATACCACCTTCCCAGTAACATGATACATTGCATTGTGCACCAGACACATTATATACCACCTCCCCAGTAACATGACACATTGCATTGTGCACCAATCACATTATATACCACCTTTCTGATAACATGCTACATTGCAGTTTGCACCATTCACATTGTATACCACCTTCCCAGTAACATGATACATTGCATTGTGCACCAGACACATTATATACCACCTTCCCAGTAACATGATACATTGTAGTGTACACCAATGAGGATGTGAGTCTCTTAACATATTAAATAATCATTGGTTGTATACAATGATCACCTCCCTGCTATATACACTATTCCTTTAAAAGTTACAGTTCTTGCTCACTTCTTGGTCATTAGTTAGTACTTGATTCCACCCACCACACTTCGGGGCACTGACAGAGATGGTACTCAGATCTATAGTCTGATTTCCTTCCCTTCTATGTTCTGAATCCATTTTTCATTTTTATATGTATACTGTCTGAGTGCCCCAGACCTGTATTTTAGGTGCTGGAGGTAGGCAAACATATTGTTGTGACTGTGAGTAACTTAGGATGTTATATTATTTTACTGCATGATCTGTATATGTTCTACTGGGTGCTGTTGTCTTAAATCTTACATATTTAGTCTTGGCTCTGTGCTGTACAGCAGTGTTCTTTCATAATGTTTTGTCATTTTTAATCTGATTTTTTATATATTTAATCATACATTGTGTAATACCCCATTTATATATAACTACATGTTATGAGGTACCTTGATTTATAATACCATCTCGCATCTTCCTTGTATTTTGTCCCATATTTGTTTTGACAGTGACCTAGTTTGTGGTTCAAAGAGTTCATTTAGGATCATTTGACTTACCTGATCAGCTAACAAACAAATAAATAAAATGAAATAAAATAATGTTCTCCAGAGTTTCTTTGTGTTTCTTCAGGGTTCACTTTAATTCCACTACTATTGTTTTTAATTATACCTTATGTATTCATTCAGTGACCCTGTCTGGTGTTCTCTTCTGTATCTCTGAAACAAAATGCTCCCTTTTGTTGTCTTCCAAACTCTTTCTTTAAGCAGTAATTCTTTGTTCTTGTACATTTTACTTTTATACTGTGAAAGACATTGCTTTCTAGGAGTAACTTAACTGCCTAACCTAGTAGCTTGCACGAGTTAACCAAGGAAAAGTTATTCGATTACTGGAAATAGAATTAAATAAAACATTTTACTTAACCTTCATATACAGGTTCCATAGCATGTGTACATAATCAATAGTCAGCAGAGTGAGTAATGCAATTCTACAAGGAAAATTTAAAATGGAAAGCCTAATCATGTCAGATAACTTAACATTAAACTAAATATTCATTTCCTTAAAAGACGAACAGGGATTTTCCTTATTTCTGTTTTATCTAGTACATATAAATTCATAAATAACAGTATCCCAAATTATATCCAGTCCATTCAAAACTGGGACACATAATTTATATTGTAAGAAGGAGAGATCCATAAATTAAATAAATGCATTAACAAATCATTTTTGTGCAATACATTTTGCCCTGTTGTTGCAAATAAAATGTACAAGCATTTAATCTTGAGAAAATATTTAGAGGCAAACTCTATATTTACACATATACAAAAATGCACAGACATGCAGGCACACACACACACACACACACACACACACACACACACACACATACACTCTGATTACATGCTGCACTTCCTACATGTACTCTTACACACTGAATTTTTGCTTTCAGGGTAGATATTGAATTTTTAAAGTACAGACATATGCCATATCTTATGTAAACACTTTTCATATCTATACAACATATTGAAATGGCTTTAAGTGACGTGGCAAGCTCTTCAGTTGTCCCTTCTCATAACATCACTATAATAACATTTCTAAGCTAGCAGTTATGAAGTTAATTATATCAAGAAAAATCAGTTTCTTAGAAACAAAATCATAGTTGTCTATTGTGAAAAACAGGCTTGTGAAATAAAGAAGTATATGAACTAAGAATATGAAGAGCTTCTCCAGGTCGTGGTATCAGATAAAATTCTGCATTCCCCAACAGCAACCATTTGTGATGTTAATGATACAGCAGTTTGTGATATCTCTTCATTTAAAGGAAATGCAAGCATCAGAATTTATTTAATTGTATTTCACCACCAGAGATGCAGGTAGTATATTAGGTCAAAGGCCAAAAACTTTGTCATCAAAATTCAGAAAATTAAATATGTAGACTGTATAGGCATAAAAATGCACATGACAGAGCACAAAGTTCTACTTAAAGCTACTGCTAAGCCAGTGTCAATGTAAAGAGAGTCACATAAATAACTTTTATGGTTGTTCAACCAAAAAGTTGTATTAAAAGATGTTTGCAGCTAGTACTATATCCCAAGTATGCACTAAAGTGGATTAGAGGCTTAGATCATACATCTCTTATATACTGGATCACATTGGATTGACTTGTAACAATTCTAAGATGTGTTTTAGCAACAGTTTCTTATGCTGTTTTTCCTGTTGACAATATTATGGTATCATTTACTAACTGTAATGTTGTTATTTGTGCATTTTTGTTTTATACGTTTTATATGTCAAATACTTTTTCTGCTTGTAATGTCTGTTTCTGCTATCTTTTATTTTCATATGTTTGTACTCTAAACCATTACTCCAGGTTACATACACTCCTTAATTCATACTGTTGTGTTGTAATCTTGTACCATTGGTCTGCGTCATGGCAGAACATGGTTTTTGGACCAAACTACTTACCTGGCAAAATTAATTAATTCATTAGTAATGTCTTCTTAACTGGGCTACATCTTATAAGCCAGTGCCTATTTCTTTAGTCATAGACATGCTAAGAAAGGTTTCAAATATCTTCTTCCCTTACATGGAACCTACAGCAAAATGCATGTATCATCATCAAAACAGTTTCTCTGTGTCATATAGAATATCAGTCAAGTTCCAAAAAATGCTCCCTTGTGCTGATAATGCCAGTGGACGAGCTTTCTATTATTTACTGCTGAAAACAATTAAACCTTCTTTTAGCATTAAGGTTACAGGAGTGTTCCTAATGTACATTTCTCTATTGCTTATTGTCAAGTGTGATGTATTCTCTGATATGGAAATGGCAGCTTAAGATGTTCCCTGCAATTTGAAAACACTGACTGAGGAAATAAAGGTTGATTGCCACTACATAAGGGCCAAAACACTAAATCCCACAAGACCAACCCAAAATAGGTCCATGCATAGTCCAAAACAAGTACTTGAGATATTGTTGCCTCTTACTAACGTAGGTAAAGACTCTGCAATATTCTTAACCCAAGACTAAGTATATCAAATGACTCCCTTTGGGTGTTCAGGCTTCATTATATGCAGCCCCATTTTAATTTAAAGTATATGGACCCTCTTCTTAATTTACATTGCATTTGAAACTTCACACCACCAACAAGAACACAATGCATCCTTTGGTATGAACACAGACAAACATCTAATCCAGTTTGAAAATCCTCAGGGGTTCTTCTCTAAAATAATCTGATTATGAACTCCCTAAGTTACTTATAACATCTAAAAATATTGTCTCTCTTCTATGTCTCCTCTAGGCTCCTGCAGGTTGATCTATGCCTGTCCTACATAGCTACTGTATAGATGACCAGTCCTGCTTGAACTACTGTATATCTGTAAAACTATTAAGAATACAAACACAAAATCAAAGGACCCAAATCATTTTGCAAAATAGGACTTGTTGGCAGGACAGATAATTTCTCCAAATGAATTCTCCATCTCTGACAGTAAAAAAACACATTCTATAAAGTAAAACAAAGCACATAGCTCACTATTTTCTAACTAAACTTAGACAAATGGATGGGAAACTGCTAATTTAATCTAGATGTAACCCTCTCCCAGTTCCTTATGCATAGAGAAAGCTACTAGCTGGATGTACCAGTAGGACTGCAGTGGCTAGGCTTAAAAGGCTTAACTAGTCTATTGCCTGTTACAGTAGCAACCTATGGACATATAAATGGCCTTCACCCAGTATATGACAATTGCAGTATGCATGTATTTATTATTTCCCATGTTATCAATATTTAGTATGCCATACTTAACACTTGCCTACTCACATTTACTTAATATTTATATGACATAGAAAATTACTAAATATACCCCGGGATTCATGAAGCTCAGCGCAAGACCGGCGTTAGGCTTGTGCCGACCGTGCGGCATGTAGATGGCGCAGTAGCGCCATATGCATATTAATGAAGGTGCGCTGCAGCCACAGCCACTTGCATAAGAAATCAGCGTGAGTGCATGGGGCATGTCGAAGTGCCGCATGGAGGCGTGGAAATGTCGGCTGTTGACGTGCAACCTAAAATGCTGAATATTACAATCTGCCTGCAATAGTAATCACACCTGTCAGTGTCCGTGGATACTGAAACGTATGCAAAGTATGCAAGACAGTTCTTGCGAACACAAAATTAAGAAGCAAACACAAATGCACGTTAGCGAATATCAAGTCTCCAACCCTCGAACAAATGACATTTAAAACCATGTGCCTGTATTCTAATGCAGTGTAGATAGTTATACCAAGTGGAAGTGAAATGCATCATGTTAGTGCACCGCCAATAGCTACGTCTAGCCCAATGGTCAGGGTTACCACCTGTCCCACATTGTGAGGGATAGTACACAGCTGGGCAGTTGTGTCCATACCAAAACCATTATAAATGTAAAATATCCTGTGACCGTATGACATAATTATGTCCCACATCGCATGTAATAGTCACACACAAAGTTATTTCCATATGTAATATACCACATATTACAAGAAATAGAATAAGCATGTAAATGAAACAGAAGGAGCATATAAACTGCTACAACAATAAGCTAACATGTAGGCATAAAACAAAAGTATTATCCATAGTACTGACCGTGGGTATGTGTTGTCCTGTAGAATCTGATTTGTGTCTGGAATATATCCCATCCTGGCCATATGAAAAGGTGGCAACCCTACCAATGGTCAGAGCATTTGGCCAAAATCCTCCCATATGCGGTCCAAGCCGTTCTTGTCAGGATGTGTCAAAGTTGAATGGGTATGACCTGGGTGTACCTACCATGTCATGAAAGATAAGTATTTGCGTGTACCTATGTGCATGATGTACAGCATGTGGAAGGTGAAAAATGCCAGGGGTAGTCCTCGCAACTATACAGGTACCTGACATATGTAGTGTATGCAATGTGTTCCCTTGACCATGCCATGGGCCATCAACCAAAGAAGGGATGAGTGGAGTGTCTGGAATATGTGTGTGGGGGGGTGGGTAATGTTATAATCCACAAAGGCGAGACTGTGTTGGATGCACAATAGGTGAACTGGAGGTGTATGATGGAGCAGCGGGTGAATCAGAAAGAAACACAAAGAACAAGCATACACATCCGCAATACAACCTGACAGGCCATACTGTAGAACACAATCACACAAACATATGAATATTAAAATGTGCGATACACATGTACAAAAATGTCACCAGCACATACCCACAGAATGGGCTGTACAGAACTGGGCCATCCAAATGCAACACGACTGGATGCATAATTGAATACCCATCATCCCCTCTACAGCACACAACCCATCTCCATTCCTGAACGTCCACCAAATCCAGCCATACTCGGGCTACTAGCTTGGCGCAGCCATATCTACACATAGTGACCACTACTCATATGTAGTAGGCAGTGTCACCCTAGACAGTGTCAGGATTGCAAACTATGTATCCCTTGCATGTAAAACCCTAACACATTTTCGTAAATCCAAAAGAATGGACGGTTATTGGCTTGTTCAATTTTTGGATATCCCTCATGGGATAAGTATCCTGTGTAAACATCAGACTTGGTATTACGACACAATTTCCAGTCCTGTAGATATCTGGACACAAGTTGTATGTGCAGTAGTGGTTCACAAGACTGTTCAGCCTCTAGACAGTCATGCAGAACCTACTACCCAGGATCAAACACCTGCCCGTGATGCACGTCTCCCCACATGAATTATCAAGAGAATATATTGTACACAGTCGCATAGTGGCACTTGGAAATAGGGTGATTAAGGCACTGACGTAAGCAGGGTACCTCCTGACCCACTTTGTGAAGGACAGTCACTGTTTGGGTAGGTGTGTCCTGACCAAGAATGATACAATGGCAAATGTCCTGTGATTGTATGAAATAACTGTGTACCTTATTTCATGTAACAGTTGCCTAAAACAGTTATTTCTGGATGTAAAATACGTAAATCGTACAAGAAACAGAATAAGCAACTAAAGTGCTACAGGAATAGGGTCTCATCTAGGAAAATAATGAATGTTCTAAACCCTGTACTGACCGTGGGTATGTGTTGTCCTAAACAATCTGGTGTGTCCAGAATATATCCCATCCTGTACATATGAAAATATGGCAACGCTACCAATGGTCAGAGCATTCGCACAATAACTGGCCAGCCTCTTAAATCACTCACAAAACCAGTGACCTTTGGAGGAAAGGTGTTGAATGACACTTGAATGACTAATGACAATAATTAAGAGTAATAGATGCTTTTAACTGCAGAAAATAAGTATTAATACATATGGCTCTGAATCTGTCAACACGTTTCAAGTTAATAGTACTAATATGTAGAAGTGTCCGTGATTGTCCCTGATTTGTCATCGTCTTGTCCCTGTCACTGTTGAAATTAGTCCCTGAGTATTACAGAGGTCCGTACACATATGTACACCAACCAACTGTCACATTTGTTGACAGTACTATTGCATACCTGTAGTGAAGTCATAAGTGATGTCCAGAATAATATTCATTGTATATATGAATGAATGAAATAGTCAAATGTGAAGGGAAACACCAGTGGAAACACCCCCACCCTATATTATGTAGTGGAACCACCCTTCCACCCTATATTATGTAGTGTAGTGCCAACATAATAATCTGGTCAGAGGTGCCCAAACCCCTGTGTCTGTAAACACAGGTAGAATATTTAAATTGGGACTAACTCTGTCCATGTGCTACGTCTGACATTTGAACAGGTACAGGGCAGTTCCGGTCACCAGTCAGACAAGCCTAAACCCGGATCACCACATGAACACCCTGACAATCAAACACACGTATGTGCCAGGACTATAAGCTTTGGAGTTCTGAATATCCTTGGAGTGAGTAAACATGCAGCACGGGTCCAGAGCAGTAGGGAATAGGGAATGTTGCATGTGTAGTATTGCGGTTTTCCCAGCAGGAGAATGGATGCCTGCTGTGTAAGTGAAGCGGTGAGGCATATATTAGGGTAGCTATGAACCATGGGTATACATACAAATGAAGCAGAACACCAATAGTGTAGTGGTTAGAGCATCCGCCTAACGTAAATGCATTCCCGGTTCAAGTACGACTATAGCACATATAATTTTCTTGTATAATGAATGCCTCTCTGCTGTAAAGCCAAGATTTAAACATGTAAAGGTGAACGTGTATTTTGCATGGGGCCGTTAACCGGATTCCATCAATCAAAGTGGTACTGTCATAATGTATAAGGCACACATAAGCACAAAGAAGTGGCAGTAAACATATGTAACTCACAATAAGGATATGCAAGTGCACCTGCATGGGTGTAAGCAGCTCCCAGCATAGCAAATGCATGTTGTTTTGTACAGCTGTAACTTATATATATATGTGTGTGTGTATAGATATATATCCACAGACATAAAATAAAGAAATATATGAATATATATATATATATATATATATATATATATATATATATATATATATAAAATGAACGCAGAAAGATGAAAGCATACACAAGGGTTGTGAAGGGAATCTAGAGCAACTAAGGTATTATATAGTGCATGCAGCATATGTCAGATAAGGCTGCACAAGAGTGAGCAGAACACCGCTATTCACACCAGAGGCAGGGTTATACCAGTGGCCATAATATCGTTGAACTGCTACGTCAACATTACACACAGACGGAATGTAGTTCATGTTGTGACCACCTACACTTGTAACCCGCAAATGTTCATAATCCATAACACCAGGAAAGGCATGTATGTGCAAATATAAATGGCGGGAGACCCTGTGAATACACGAGGTGGTACAAAATGTGTGTAGGACCCCTAACGCTCTGGAGAAGGCAATGTGTAAAGGTGTGTCATGGCTGCAATATCAGGTGGATAATGGCTGTTACGCGTGGGAACTCAACACAGGTGGGCTGGGGAAACTATGGCTATGCGATTATGGAAACAGGAGTGCCAGGGTTGGTTGCACTGGCTCCAATGGAGCGGCCCTTGTAGGTCAGCTAGTACGTAGGTGCGATTCTCAGCTAGAGTATCTTCTGCGTGGAGACATGCGTGAATGGGCGCACCTTCGTTGAAGTTTGTGCATCAGGGCTGGCAACTCGGCACGTAAAAATCTATCTGCCAATCATTAGCAGACCGGAGTTCCGCTGTGGCGACCCCTAAAAGCCGAAAGGCACAACAACATGCAGACATCAAAATGTTGACATACATTCTCTGTAACACATGCACTCCATTTATTGACATAAATAATATGAATGTGCACAGAAACAAATACAGTAGCAGGAATAATAGGCTGTGCAGACGAGGAATAGGTCAGATGACACTGTATCACATCACACTTATCAGCGGTACTCCATACATGAATAAAGTGCGACATCTGTCTGCTGTACAATGTGCTATATACTGATTACAAGTTAACCGGAGTGAAGTGTCGGTGTCATAATGACTAAGGCAATAGCATGCTGTTGAAGCAGAGATAAAACCCAATACGCATGTCTAAGTGTGTTTGTCCGGGAAATGTATTGGTCAACAGACACACAGATGTGTGTATAGATAGATATATATATATATATATATATATATATATATATATATATATATATATATACACACACACACACACACACACACACACAAATATATATATATAGATATATATATATATATATATATATATATATATATATGGTTCTAGGTTATAACATCGACAGCCTACATCACCGACAACGGATTAGCGGGCGCCAGAAGATCGACATGCGGAAGACCGACGCTACGGATCAAAACGCCGTCGCCAAGGATAGTAACTTGGAAAAAGGCTGTGTGTGGTATCGGTGGTGACGGACGTTAGGGTGCGAGTAAGGTAAGTGTGGATATTGATGGTCTGTGGGGATAGGGTGGGTTTAGTGATTTAGGGTCAGTGCGTGGGTTAGGTAACTGTGCGGTAGTAGTATTTTTTGGGTTGGGGCGGGTTAAGTGAGTTAGGGTAAGGGCGCGGGTTAGGTAAGTGTGTGGTAGTAGTATTTTTTGGGTTGGGGCGGGTTAAGTGAGTTAGGGTTAGGCGGTTAGGTAAGTGTCTAGTAGTATATTTTGGGTTAGTGGGTTAAGTGAGTTAGGTTAGGGGCGGGTTAGCTGAGTGCGATAGTGACGGACCTTAGGGTAAGGTTTGGGTTAGGGTTGTAGATAGTTGTGTATGTGAGGTTTAGGGTGGGTTTGTGAGGATTTTGGTGTGCTTGTGTTCTGTGTGTAGTTTTTGGACAGGGGATGTGTTTTGTTAGTTGATTGTTGTTATTGTGGTGTGTGCAGCGTATGAGGTTTCGTGTTTGTGGACCGTCGGTTATTTGTTTGTCGGGCATGTGAGGTTTCGTGTTTATGGTTTGTCGATTATGTGGTGTTGATGTTTGTGTTGTCGGTGAAAGCAGCTGTCGATGTTATAACCTAGAAGCATATATATATATAACCTAGAAGCATATATATATATATATATATATATATATATATATATATATACACATACATTTATTGATATATACACATATACACACAAAAAAAAATATATATGTCATTGTAGATATACACATGTACATAACTAGGTTGCTTTACAGCAATTATGGGTAACATATGTTCAGACCGGGCATATGTTACTGGGAGGTCCAATAAACAAACGTATACCTCCCACACCGCCCAGCTAGGCTGATCAGACATACAGACAGGCAATAAAGGTAAATACACTGCTGCTTTCCAAACCACCAGCAGGAAAGTACCAGTGGGAGAGATCTGCAAAGTCTACACTTTAAACATGGGTAACGGGGTCCCTTGTGGAACACCAAAAATTCACTTTACGTGTGAACATCTAGTTATCGATGTGAGCAGGATGTAGCTGTACACGGAACAGTAGGTTGTGCAAGTGTAATAACACATGGGTTGACAAAATATATGGCATGTGTTCCGAGACGGGGAGAGTGGGCAGTGTGTATGGGTGTGTTCATACCCCAGCTGCGCTCACAGTAAGTATTTGTCATGAGTGCTGTAGAGGGGTGTCAGGTAGGTGAATCATGGGTATGCAATAATGGGCCTAAGTGTGCAGGTGTTGGTTGGCAGAGATGTAGTAGGCCCGCCCAGTGGAAGTAATTAATATTCCTATGTGGGCACTGCTGACGCTCATAGTTCCCAAACCTGAAGAGCACATCTACTGGATAGTCCGTAAACCATTGGGAGAACACTTAGGGACTATATCAGTGCCTTGTACCCGATTATCATGGACGTCCATGATTACGAATCAGAATGTAACACAGTCCTAACTAAACACTTCCAGAACTAGTGATATTAGGTGGACAGGTGGCGGGATACACGTAATGACTAATGACAACATGTATGAGTCATAAACAGCATGTACCTTGACAAATGTGAATGAATACACATGCCCTGTGACTGTCAATGTGTCAGGTTAATAGAACCAATCATCTAAATGTGTCCCTCAGTGTGTTATGCAGTGTCTCTGATACAGTGTTCATTCTCCCCCATTCGTATGTGAGGTCTGCTAGTGATGGAAAGCGCATATTCTGCCGACCACCTTAG
This sequence comes from Protopterus annectens, assembly GCF_019279795.1. Classification (NCBI taxonomy): domain Eukaryota; kingdom Metazoa; phylum Chordata; order Ceratodontiformes; family Protopteridae; genus Protopterus; species Protopterus annectens. Next base: position 464,730,935 of record NC_056744.1, on the reverse strand, counting down.
GTAGATGATAGCCTAATAGTTTGGGATTACCACCTGTTCACCTTTGTGAGGGACACTCCACTTTGGGCAGTTGTGTCCTGCAAAATGAATGTTACGGCACATGGCCTGTGATTTCGGGAAAAGAGTTCATATATTGTGTGTAGTGGTGTCATAAAATGATTTTGTTGTATCTGAAACAGCTACATGTTATAGGAAAAAGTATTAGCAACTATGATGCTACAAGAATAGCCTTAATGTATGCAAACCGGTGAAGTAGTCAGTTTACTACTGGCTGTGGGTATGTGTTATCTTGCCAAATGTGACAGCTCTACATATAGGTCCTATAGGGCTGTCACCTTTCCAAATGGCCAAAGTGGGACCTGCTCTGTAGAAATGTCAGACGTACCAGGTCAGAACATACCTCCAGCCATGCATAGTACAGAAATATACATATTAGCACAAATCAAAGCTTAGTCTAGCAGCAGTCAAATTGCTTATGCTACTTCACATAACATATCGACGCGTCATGTATACAATAACCATTACATGCAACTATTACAGACACGTAGAATATAATATTGTCCTTTAATCAGGACATTTGCTATGGCTAGAGTATTCTCACATGACACATATGCCTAACGAGGGACTGTCCTATGCAAAGTGGGAAAGGTGTTACTCCTAGAGTCTCACGTCAGCCAGTCTAAAAGGTGGAAAACCTACAATAGGTATGCGGTAGCATGACCCGGCAGAGAGATGCATTTCCCAAAACACATTTACATGTCAGCATTGCAGATTATCGGTTCTCATGTATCAGCCAGATGGGAGTAGATTGTATGAGGAACACGCATATAATATGATTATGTCACTGGACAGGCCGCCGATTCAGTACAGCTGAACGCCTGCCGTCGCCTAATGGTTAGCCATACTCGATACTGTAATCATGTAGTCCGATGTAATAGGCATCACAAGGGATTGTGCCCACCCAGCGTGAGTGACAAATGGAAGCATCAATGTCGGTGCACGTGCAAGTGAGTGAGCAAGAGGGTGTATGCGTATTTGTCTACCAGTATGCGAGTATTGCACTGTTAAAGAAATGTGGAGTCTAAACAAGTATAAGGAGCTGTAACCAGAGGTCAGCAGTGCTTAACACTGCGCAAATCCACACACAACCGCTCCCACCTGCTGGAATGTGCCTTGCCCACTCCGTATCCAAAGGCGTCGTTCTGGCCGCAAACAAAGAACCTTCCTTTGCACGTGTTGGTATCAATACCCTGCGCACACAGCTCATGTGAATTACCAATACACCATGGCATATATACAGACAATAGACAGTACCACACACATACCATACAGCACAGTCATCCAACAGTATAGCAATATACTGGCAGATATGTCCGGACCAATGGTGTTTGCAGACCTGGCCATCCTGTGTTTCAGTGTGTGAGCATGCCCAGTATGACTGTTACGCATGTTGTCGACTGACATTACCGTCATACCTTCATGTGTTTGAGCATGCCCAGTATGGTCAACTGGATCGCATGTGTCACATGTCCAGATAGTCAGTACTGTGGTGCCGACCCCTGCGTTGTACACTGACAGGTGGCATGCTGTGTCTGCAGGGTAGCTAACAGTCATGTGGCATTGACTGTTGCTACATTTCTGCACAGCATGAGGGGACATCCAACTGTATCCACAGTCCTACACAGCACCAGGGGTGGTGCACATGACTCTCACATGTGTACATTGGAAGGGGGGCACAGCTGACAGTTGTACACATTTGCTACTACTGTACTGGTATGCCAGGTACTCCATTTCAGTGTGTGGACCTACCTAAATTGCTGGTTGGAGGCATACCAGTGTACGTCAGATCCTAGCTTTAATTACCAGCATAGTGGTTTCAGACGTCCTAGCCTTCACAACCTACATCCAACTGCCTGGCCTGCTGTAGTCTTTGTGTGTGTCTGTGGGGGTTGGGGTCATCCATTGGGCATATCCAGAGGCCATTGTATAGCATTTGTCTGTATTGGTCTACACCTGTCCAGCTGTATATGACTTGTGTGGGCTGTATGGACACACATGATGTTCAGCCCATAACCTGCAGTGGGTTAAGACATCCTCTGAACTACTGGCTTCTATTGTGACCCCGGTATGTGCTACAGATGTCATAGTACCACTATGGACGTGTACTGTCTGCTGCCCTAACAGTCGGCCACCAAATTCCCTTGTATGCTAACATCCATACCATAGCTACAGGTAAATACACATTCTAATACAACTGCCAATTGGTAGGTTTATTGACTTACCTTGGGAGTGTTCCAGACCTGAGGATGGTGCTGGAGGGCTGCCTATGTCAGATGCACACAGTGAACTTCCTATACATGGCTGAGCAGAGGTAGTGTCATGTTTGGCATCCCTTGTACTGTCTGTGCGAGTCAGAGAGGGTGAAATTCCCTGGGTACCTACTGTGTCAGTGCATATGCCATGTGTTGCCTCTTTGCAAAGGGCAGGTCTTACTGTGCATGCCTCCTTTCACCTACTGGGTCCAGCGCAGGTACTTCCTCCTCCAACTTACACTGTGCCTGTACAGGCCTTGGCATTGGTTGGGGGCTGTGTGGCCCTGCCCCATGCTGCTCCTGCTGCAACTGTTACCGCAGGATCAGATTGTGTAGCATAGCACATACCATAACAATGTGGGTGCATGCAGCTGGTAAATACTGCAAGGCTCCACCGGATGTGTCCAGACACCAGAACCATGACCTGAGCATCCCAAACACACGCTCAATTATATGTCTTGCCTGTGTGTGTGCCTCATTATGGTGTAGTTGTTCAGGTGTGTGTGTATTGCTGATGGGTGTCATCAGCCACGACTCCAGTGGTTACCCAGCATCCCCCACTAGGTGACTGTAGGGGATGTCCATATTGGCAAAGGTGTGGTACAGCTGTGTCAGATGCCATATATCAGAATCATCATAGCTTCCAGGGCAGACAGCACACACATTCAGTTTAATGCCCTGGCCATCACATACGGCCTAGCTGTTGGAGGGTATGCCCCTGCAGTTAATGTAGGCCCTACCCCACTCACCGGGTGGTGCTTTGATGTATACATGCATGCAGGCTATAGCACCCAGTACCCCAGGGTAGTCTGCCATTTGGTGGAAGAGACGCATATTGCTGGTCAACAAATCACGTGTGTTGAGGACATGTACGTGCTCAATGGCATGTGGTGACATGGCATCTGTGAACTGGTAGAATACTCTGGATGCAGATGCCTGTGAGATCCCCATGATATCCCCAGTTGTGCTTTGGGAGGTACCTGTGGCTAGTATACCTAGGCCAACACATACCTTGGTATCCACTGGGATGGGTTTCCTTCGGCCTGTTTGATGTGTCAGGTGTGGCCGGCACAGCTCAACAAGCTGCTGTAGGAGGTCTCTGTCCACCCTATAGTGTTCCACTATCTCCAGCTCATGTAGCCCCTGGTAGGTTACCCTGGGTCTGTAAAGTCTTATGTCACCTCACTAAGGGTTGTTCGGCAGCATTCACATCCTCACCACTCTCAGCCTCCTGCACATGTTGGTCTATGTTGCCTGCTGCAGCCCTTCTCATTTGGTTGGATTGTGTCAAGAAATGTCCCCGCATGTATACACCGGTGGTGTAGAGTGTGGAAGAAACCTGTGTGTATGGTGCTTGCTCACTTTACCGTAGTGTTCTGGAGTGGGCTGGCCATGTAATCTGCTGATTGTGCTAATTATCATCTCTTTGTGCAGCCTGTTCACCTTGACTGCTCCACTACTGCTGTTGTCCCTCCCAATTTCACCAGGCAGGTATAGACACACCCCTAGCTTAGGCATGCTAAGGCAGGAGCAATCCAAAGGCACAGGGCTCCAATGTACGTACAGTATGCCTGACCCCCCTCCCATGCTTTCACCTATATTCGAGTCCTGCACCCAGCTATCTATACACATGCACTCTTGCGATCTGCATCACACCCTGGGGATAAACGGGATTCACTATTGTCAATCTCATTTGCATAGTATTGTCTTCTAATGCATAGTTATATGACCCATACTGATCCTCCAAATTAATAACCACTGCTTACTGTCGCTCAGATCCACACACAACTGGTTAAAGGTGGCTTACTATCGCCGTATTCAATGTCCCTTGTTCTTCCCAGCAGCAAAATAACCGGTCTCTACACGACTAGAACCCGGGACCCTACACACCATAGACGATGTACTTTACCACTAAGCCATGGCAGATATACGCACATCTTAGGTGATCAAGTACAGATCATCCAGCACAGACATTCAATAGTGCTAATGTCCACATACATATATATATATATATATATATATATATATATATATATATATATATGTATGTATATTTTATATATATATATATATATATATATATATATATATATATATATATATATATATATATATATATATATATATATATATATATATATATATATATATATATATATATATATATATATATATATATATATATATATATATATACACACACACACACACACACACACACACACACACACACACATATACATATACACACACATACATAGATATTAAATTTATATTACAACAGCGGACCACATGACACCAAAGCATTAGACAAGAATGAAAAGGAAACCACAGGTGCCACCTGCATTATGTAGTGGTGTTACTATCAAGACAAGTGTGTTTCGTTGCGTCACACAGGTCAGACTGTAGTAAGGGTAAGAGTAGGGCTGCTGACATATACTCACCAGACCTATTGGCAAATGTAGGTGAATGTGTTGACAACCCAGTCTCTTCAGCGATTATGACATTTCTGGACACTATATAGGAAAGCAACAAAACACACTCAACACATCCTGGAGCTAGCCTGTCATGCATTGGAATCAAACACCTACCTGTTTATTCTATCATACTACAACATCACATAGTTACGGAACACGCTACAAAGATTACTGGATCACAGCACTCCCAGAGGCATACTTCTAGGTGGGTGACATCATCAGCAAAGGCAAAGACGCCAATAGGGATTGTATGGAGAGATTGAGCAGTCTAAAAGCATTACTCTGTCCCCAGGAAGCTGATCACATACACTTGGCAGGACTGGGATTAGAACACAGACCTAACTATCTTATCACAGTACAACATTATGCAGTTACAGAACGCACTACTGAGATTATTGAATTACAGCACTCCCAGAGGCATACTTCTAGGTGGGTGACATCATCAGCAAAGGCAAAGATGCCCATAGGGATTGTATGGAAAGTGAGCAGTACTCTGTCCCCAGGCAGCTGGAAACGCACAAACACAGCAGGGCTGGGATGAGAACATAGACCTAACTACTTTATCCCACTACAGCATTACTCAGTTGCAGAACTCACTACCAAGATTACTGGATCACAGCACTCCCAGAGGCATACTTCTAGGTGGGTGACATCATCAGCAAAGGCAAAGATGCTGATAGGGATTGTATGGAGAGTAAGCAGTCTAAAAGCAGCATTCTATCCCCAAGCAGCTGGAAACACACACACACTTGTCACGGCTGGGATTAGAACATAGACCTCACTACCTTATCATATTACAGCATTACTCACTTACTGAATGCGCTACCAAAATTACTGGAACACAATACTCCCAGAGGCATACTTCTAGGTGGGTGACATCATTAACAATGGAAAAAACGCTGATAGGGATTGTATGGAGTGTGAGCAGTCTAAAAGCATATTACTGTCCCAAGGCAGATGGAGACAAACACATGGCAGTGGTGTGAGCAGGACAACTGCCTATCTATGGAGCACTATTACAACACTACATAGATACGAGACGTGCCACAGACAGTACACCTTTAAAGACAGTCAATATGACCTTCTAGGAATGCAGACATTGACAGGGATGCTGGCAGTTACGGTGTACATACCTGTGAACCAGTGTGTTCAGTGTAGGAATCCATCCTGAAGTGGGGTATGGCCATCTGTTGCCTGGATGACCACTATTGCTATCCAGGATTACAATGGTCATGCCCATACACAGAGGCACATAATCGACACAAGGTGTCACTGGGCATGCTCACACACAATAGCAAAGGGCTGTCTTGTATGCACACAGATTCTAAACATGGAAGGGCACAGTGTGTCGATAGTCATCATTGTTATAATGAACGCTGCACTACATATATCTGACACCGGTCTTCTACACAACATCTGCTGCTGTCCATCACCTTAGCTGTACCAATCTAAACCTGGCACACTAATACCACCCGTGGTGATGTCCTGGCAGGAGTGGCTACTTCGCACATATAGTACCATACATAGACGAAGAACCTGAGACCAGGTAAACACCCTGACACCTACAAGAGAACTGCATTGTATGTGTATGCTAAACAGTGTTAGATGTGTAGCATTCATAATCATAGCTGCCAATCTAGATCCAACAATGGGGAATACTAACATCTGTGCAGTGAGGAACACCTGGCATAAGGCTCAGTTGTGCACAGTAGCACTACCACCGTATACCTCAGATACAGACATGTGGGCCATAAGACCGTTACCGACCACTACAGGTGTTAGTGTCCCAACATACATAAAGGCCACTCACATGTACTGACCAGTACACTCTCAAAAGCCATCACAGATGTGTCAGGTGCAGATCACAGTGGTAAATGCCGCATTCTAGTATGTAGCCCTCAGACATCATCATGTCCTTGGACCAGCAACACACATCCATACATTAGTACAACACCATGTTACTCATGACCAGTGGACTGTACCTAGCTCTACAGCAACTGTGCAGACTACCCATGTACTGACAGGGTTCCATCATGTGTTATGCAATGCAATTATACCACTGTTCATAACCAGGTCGGCTGTACATATAACAGGGGCCCTGGCTCTTATACAGCTGTAACAGATAACTGTTGCTGTGCACCAGAAAACACACTCATTTTGGATATGACATACATGTAACTGCGTGGATATATACATGCCCCACACACACACAACACATATGTACATAGCATAGCTTTTGCTGTCCTTTGTGCAGACAAGTTGCTACAGTAATTACATGCATGCACATGGAAGGTAGGTCCATGGCTGTTGAATGCTAACAGTACATAAGGTAGCAATGTTGACTGAGTTAACATTCCCTCTGTACTGGTTACCCATGACAACTATAATATCATACAACAGTCCATGTGTCATGTATGTCATCACACATTTCCATCAATTGCAATGCATACAAACATGGCTACATGACAGGAATGTAGGACCTACACACATGTACATGTAGTGGTGTGCATTCTGCTACCATGCATGTGCAGTAGCTGATGTTTGCAGTTCATCTGTGTCTTACTACAACATGCAGTTGCAATGCAGCCCCATCATTGATATCTGTATATGGTGAAATACTGACAGTACGGCAAGATGTACATCAGGTATGGATGGATGTGTGTACATAAAGTGGTGGGCCACCTTTGCAGATGGATGTTTGCTGAAGACAGCTCACAGGTGTGTCACAAGCTGTCCTACCATAACATGTGCAAACAGTAAGCTATGTTTCTGTTAACTGAAGGTGAAGACATACAACCTACACAGCGGTCACGGTGTCACTGACTGTAAATCACTTAACACCTGTAACACTTAAGTCCTCCCATGTGCATACAGCAGCACAATTGCTGAAGGTAGTGTCGGTACACATTGTAATGTGGGCAATACTGCTGCATGTCTGTCAGACGTATCATAAGATAGCAGGTGTTTGATTCACAGTACTGCCATGTGTGTTTGCTTATGTGACCATATATGCCACATATGGTGGGGAATACATCCCATTTGTTACACACCCCTGTACACTGTTGTAGAGATCTGTACATACTGCAGTGTAGAAAGCAAGACATAGGCAGGAGTGGTGTGTGTGTATCACACACATGTTAGCTATCTGTATGTGCATGACATTTGTGGACTCCAGTGTGTGTGTGTATGTGTGTGTGTATGTATGTATGGCTGTCTGGTGCATGGAGTGAGGATGTATGCTACCATAGAGAACAGATTGGACCCCTATGCCCTCAAGGTGATGCAATCTACTACCCTGTTGATGCCATCGGTCTTAGGCATTACTGACTACCTGTACATGCACATTCTCTGTGTTGCATCATGTGGGTACACAGTACTGTAATGGTGATTACCACAAAGGCAGGGGTCCTCAACTCAACACTATCAAGTGTGTGTTATAGTGTCGTTGACCTCGTGAGTGCGGGTGTGTTACTGTGTGTGTCTGTGTATGTCCGTGTGTGTTCTTATCCTGTAATGTGAAAGTGTATTACTGCTACACAGTGAGGCCTCATGCTATCAACTGGCCTCTACCCTTGACATCAGCTAGACCACTGTGTAAACCCCCCGCACCATGTAACTGTACCTGTGATGTCACCCGGTATGGATGTCACGTCTCTAGCCACTGTAGCCTAGTACACAGCTCACATGCTCCTGGATCAGTAGATGTGTAGACATCTTTGGAATGTCAGCCTTTCTAACAGTGAGGTTGAGGCTACGTATAGCATGCTGGTATTGCCATACATGCCTATGAGTACTCTACATTTACACATGGGAAACTGCAAACACTGGTACTTAATGGTACATGCAATTAGACATTAAGGAGGGAAGCAGGGCATCATTACCAACATGCTGTTACTGTTGTTACTAAGACACATACTGTGAACATAAAACAATGTATTCTAACTGCAAACACTGTTTCGTAATGGCACATGCAATTAGACCTTAAGGAGTGAAGCAGGGCATCATTACCAACATGCTGTTACTGTTGTTACCAAGACACAGACTGTGAACATAAAACAATGCATTCTAAACCTGTACTACATGGTATGTCTGCTGCATGTCAACAGTACACAACAATTGTAATATACACTTATCTCACTATTCTGTTTACCCTGTGCATCAGACCATATGAGCATATCCCTGCACCGATGGTGTGGATGACAGGGATGTGGCACAGGCATCATCATATGCACAGGGTGATAATGTTTGCCAGGGGCCTAGGCTGCACCAGTGGATGACATCATGTGTGTGGGTTAGGGCCTGTGATCTAATTGGAAATGTGTCGTTGCTATGCATGTGGGTGTTGCAGTGCCCTACAGATGTTTCTGGTGTGTGTGTGTGTATGTGTGCACACAGTTAAGCCATGTGTCCAGCCTACACAGGGGTATTATTGATAGCTCCAGATTGTACAGACCAGGATTTACAGCTCACTGTGTCCGGCCATGGCCATGTGACCTGTGCCTGCCAGGGGTTGCACGGGCACTACCAGGCAGAGGTACAGATTGGGTACTGTCCGATAACACGTCCACTGGAACCGTGTCCCCACTGGGACTGTCCAGGACCATGTCCACATGGTCTGCTGTGTCCTGGTGTGGACAGCGCAGCACCAGCTGCACTGCTGCTGCTACCGGCACTATGGGAGCGGGCATGTGAGGTAACTCGTTCACGTAGACCTGCACCAGGTGGTGTAGCTGGCCTAAGTCCACGTGGCCTACACCTCACTCCTACCAGATGTTCCAGCACAGACAGCTCACGCTCGCGGCTTGCCATGCCACGGTCAAGGATTCCAACCATGTCACCCAATCGCCTGTCCAAAATGTCAGCAATCTGCTGTTGAGCATTTGCCAATGCCTGGATGTTGTCATTTAAAGAACAGATAGCAGCCCTCTGAAGCCTTTGCCCTTCTCTGTTCTGCCATTCAGCACGTGCCTGTGCCGCCATTGCAGTCTGAAACATGCGTCTGGTGACACCAGCTGCTGCACTCTGTCCTGCAGGTGCATGTCGGCCAGAGGTCCTCCTATGAGCAGCACTGGCCACATGCCTGTGTGGCACATCTGCAGTCATTTCACTGACACCATGGTGTGAAGACACACCTTCCGTAGCTACCACACATTCCTGTTCCAAGCTAACACATGCTAACTGTCCTTCCTCTATGGCCACTGGTGATGGGGTATGTGTTGGCATGAGAACTGTGTGTGGGGAAGAGGGGGATATAGGTGGGATGGCAACCAATGGCACAGATTCAGCCCCTGACAACCCTGCCTGTACCTCAAGCATATGTTCATCACTGACAAACGAAGTAAAACCAAACAAACTGATGATAACAAAAAGGCAGGGGGAGGCTTCAAAACAAACACCAACAGCACCAGCAGTCCAGTAGTCCTTAACGCAATTTTTATTTTTTAAAACAGAAAAAAGCGTTTTCGCTACTGTCCCGTACCTTCATCAGAGGTAAATGCGATCAATTAACACAATGAATGGAAAAGCCTTTTAAATAGCATCAACTCTGATTCATAGGAAGTGACAAAATTTTAGACCTTTACACTTTCCTCTATACACCTTTTTTAACACAAGAATGATCAACAATAAATACGTATCTAAACTAGTTACATTCATTAAAACATAACATCAATGAAATTAATAAAAATATAATGAATTTCTAGCCCACATTATCCTAATCATAAAATAAACAACTTTTCATACACCAGGTCTACTACGTATTATATAGTACTAGTACGACTCATGTCATATCAGTAAGTGCTAGTATACATATCTACAAGAGAAACCTGATGTATCTAAACTTACATTAATAGAACTCTGTAACAAAGAGTAAATATATACTGTTTTAAAAGGACAAAAAACGTCCTTATTTTAAAAATATATATATAAAATTAGTTTAATCCATAAGAACAATTTTCATATTGCTTATATGCTGTTTTTTTAACCAGCTATACACATACAAAATATTAACATTTAATTCCCTACCGTAAATAACTACGTAATTTTAATACTGGCGCAATATTACAATTCTCATTTAACCCGGGAGACTTGAACGCATCCAAAGTGAGTTGCCATTCAAGCTCCCGGTTTTCTAAAATGAGAGATGTTGGACCACCTCTGATATCAACTGGGACATGGTCAATTCCCATAAACAAGAAGGTGTGTCCAGGGTATGTGCCAGTATGTTTTGCTAGTGCATTCTCTTCTTTATTTTTTCTTATAGCGTAGGTATGTTCATATATTCTTTCACGGACCTTGCGGTCCGTTTTTCCTACGTAAAACGCTGAACAACGTTCGCAGAAAGCAATATATACCACTGAAGTAGTCTGACAGTTAATTCTGTGATGAATTTTATATTTTTTATTTCTAATGTTGAATGAATTTCCTGCTTTTATGTATTTACAGTAGTTGCAAGCTTCACATTTGAATGTTCCTCTTTGTCTACTAAATAAGTCACTTTTAACATTCCTTTGTAGGATCTCTTTTAAATTACTTGCTCTCTTATAAATTATATTAGGACGAGAACCTAATTTTTCCAAAAGCATAGGTGAATCAGAAATAATTTGCCAGTTTTTAAATATTATCGACCTAATCACGTCTGAATCAATATTGAAAGTTGTAACAAAACTTAAAGTAAAAGATGGCTCAGTGTGTTCCATTACATTCAATACCTGTGCTTTTTCTACACTCAAATTTAACAAATTTTCAGTTTGACTGAAAATAGGAGAACTTTGGTTAAGAAGGGGCTTGTAATAACCATCTAATCTTTTTTGACTAACTTCCTTTATTAGGTCATCATTCAACTTAACTGGATAGCCCCGATTTACAAATAGATGTTTAAGAAAGGTACATTCTTTTGTGAAGTCAACAAGAGTACTGCACATCCTACCAGCTCTGACTAGTTGACTTTTGACTATTGACCGTTTTTGTCTGAATGGATGTAAGCTTGAAAAGTGTAAAAAGGAGTTAACATACGTAGGTTTTCTAAAGACTGTTGATGTTAATACTTTCTTCTCTAGGTCTTTTTCTAATTTCACATCTAAATAGTCAATTTCTTTGGTGGAAAATTTGTATGTAAAATTTAAAAATTGTGTCGTTTCATTAATTGTATCCACAAAATGCCTTGCCCAAATGTCATCTTCACGTACGAGTATAAAAATGTCGTCGAGAAACCTAGTGTAGAAAATGACATTCTTCATCAAGTTATTATTATTAAACAAAAAATGTTTTTCCCAGTATGCTACGAAAAGGTTCGCAACACTGGCTCCACAAGGGGAGCCCATTGCTACACCTTGTTCCTGCAGAAAAAACTCCTTGTCAAACATAAAAAAGTTAGAAGACAACACTATTTCAAGCAATTCTGTAACTAAATCCATTTCAGATCTAGGTGCTCCCAATTCTTTCAAAAGCAATCCTATCCATTCCACCGCTTCTAAATGTGGAATGGATGTATACAGATCTATAACGTCAATAGTCAAAAAGTTATTGGAAGCGTCAAATGGAATATCATTGATGTTATTAAGGAACGTCCAGGAATCTTTACAAATGCCTGGAACACCTTTAATGTATTTTATCAATATACTGTCAATCAGCCGTGAGCAATGGTAGGTAATGGAAGACCGTGCATCTATCAAGGCCCTCATAGGAGGATCCTGCACATTTTTATGTATTTTAGGGATCCCAAACATTACTGGCACTTTTGGTGGAACAATATCAATATAATTGAAGGTGTCTAAATCAATTTTTCCTTCCAAAAAGAGATCCCTAAAATATGTCCTAGTATGCCTTTGTGAGATGTTAACCTCATTTAAGGATACCAATTTGTATGCAGGACTGTCAAGGGTAGTCCTCATTTTGTCTTTATATTGGAACTCATCAAATACTACTACCCCTCCGCCTTTGTCTGGTTTTATAAACCTGACAGAAAGGTCAGTGAGGTAGCGCAGTCCCATTTGTTGTTCCTTTGTGATGTTGAAATTAGAAGTATTTTTATTCTTCTTAGACTCTGAAAGGGAGTGTCTTAAATCAATTTCACAAATAGTTTCAAACAAGTGTAAGCCATTGTGGACAGGAGGATTAAATACACTAGGCATCTTTAAACCTCTAGTACTATCACTACCAACATCGCCATATAGCAATTTTAAGTTTAGCTTACGTGTGAAACATTTTAAGTCAATAATAGTTTTGGCAATATTCCCTGTGGTACTAGGTATGAAAGTGTAACCTAGTGCCAGTAATTCGACCATTTCTTTGTCGATATTGACACTGGAAAAATTATATACATTAAAGTCACCATTTTTATTCTTCACAATCCTAGGTAGCACGTCTTCTTGGGAAATATCAAAGTCAACAAAAGGGCCTACTGTCGTCTGTTCCTGTTGTTGAAAGACGGTTTCCTGCGGTTGCGTTGCCCTAAAAAAACGCCTTTATTATTGTAATTATAGCCAGAGGAGTTTTTCTGATTGGCTTTCAGTCTGTTACTACGTCTGGGACCTTGATGGTTTTCATCACTTTGTTCATCGTGGGTTTCATCTGTCCCATGATTTGTTTCGTCAATGTCAATACATATATTGTCTTCCCCTCTAACAGCCGTAGTATTAATGTTGGTATCTGAGACAGTCAAATGTGGGTAAGCTTTACCTTGTTGGTAAGCTTGTCTGTCTCTGAACAATTTTTTGTTTTTATTACTCTTAAGCTTAGACAGTAGTGCATCTATGCTGACAAAGATGCGGTCATAGTCATATTTAAATTGCAAAAAAGCAGTATTAATTTTTATGACGTTATCCAAGATGTTGATTTCGTCTATCAGGGTTTTGATATGTAAAGAATAATGCTTTACAATGGTGTTTAATAGTTGCACTCCTTGTTCCTGGAAAAGAGTTCTTAAATCATTATAGAATGCATCATTGACTAAAAGTCCTGATGGAGAAAAATTGTTCCTAAGGTCCTTTGGAACAAGATTTTCCGCTATACATTGCTGAAAGTAAGCGGATTCAAGCTGTAATTTTCTCAACTTAAGGACTTTTTTGTCCAACAGTCTAAGATTGTCTGTTAAGTCAGCACTAGAAAGACCTGGGTCATCAGTATTAGGTTTTCCTAAATGAACATTATTGTTATTTTCAAAAGAAAAGGTACCCACATTCCCCATCCATTCGGAAAGAGAGAACATAGTATTTTGCGTAGGGTTACCTGTAATGAAGTGCCCCGGAGGATGCGCCGATCCTATGGACCCATAAGCGTCTGTATTAAGTTCATTTCCTCCAAATTGAGTACGCTGTCCTACTTGTAAAGGAAGTGCCCTTTCAGAACTCAGGCTAGTGCCGACACCTGTGTTCGGGCCGTTCAATTCTGGTAGGCGAAGAGGTTGGCCCGCTGGAATAGTCGACGTGCCACTTACTAAGCCAGGAAGAGCCCTTTCCAAATTCGAACTAGTGCCAACCCCTGTGTTCGGGCCATTTGATTCAGGTAGGCAAAGAGGTTGGCCCGCTGGAATAGTCAACGTGCCACTTGCTGAACCAGATCTTGTTGTCGTACTAAATGCTGGTAAGTTGAAACTAGTGTTCGGCTTACCATGCTGTAATAGGTCCATTCGAACATTTAAAAGGTCGATCTTTCTTGTCAAGTAAGCTAAAAGGTTAGCGATATCCACATTTTCAGTGTTATTGTTGTCTGCAGTCGTTGCAAAAATGTTTGGTGTGTTTGGTGAAGACGGAGAGCCCGATGCCATTAGAAATGAGACCAAGTAACAAACAAAGTAAATCCAAACAAACTGATGATAACAAAAAGGCAGGGGGAGGCTTCAAAACAAACACCAACAGCACCAGCAGTCCAGTAGTCCTTAACGCAATTTTTATTTTTTAAAACAGAAAAAAGCGTTTTCGCTACTGTCCCGTAGCTTCATCAGAGGTAAATGCAATCAATTAACACAATGAATGGAAAAGCCTTTTAAATAGCATCAACTCTGATTCATAGGAAGTGATGAAATTTTAGACCTTTACACTTTCCTCTATACACCTTTTTTAACACAAGAATGATCAACAATAAATACGTATCTAAACTAGTTACATTCATTAAAACATAACATCAATGAAATTAATAAAAATATAATGAATTTCTAGCCCACATTATCCTAATCATAAAATAAACAACTTTTCATACACCAGGTCTACTACGTATTATATAGTACTAGTACGACTCATGTCATATCAGTAAGTGCTAGTATACATATCTACAAGAGAAACCTGATGTATCTAAACTTACATTAATAGAACTCTGTAACAAAGAGTAAATATATAATATAATTCATTATATTTTTATTAATTTCATTGATGTTATGTTTTAATGAATGTAACTAGTTTAGATACGTATTTATTGTTGATCATTCTTGTGTTAAAAAAGGTGTATAGAGGAAAGTGTAAAGGTCTAAAATTTCGTCACTTCCTATGAATTAGAGTTGATGCTATTTAAAAGGCTTTTCCATTCATTGTGTTAATTGATCGCATTTACCTCTGATGAAGCTACGGGACAGTAGCGAAAATGCTTTTTTCTGTTTTAAAAAATAAAAATTGCGTTAAGGACTACTGGACTGCTGGTGCTGTTGGTGTTTGTTTTGAAGCCTCCCCCTGCCTTTTTGTTATCATCAATATGTTCATCACTGCTAGTGTCTGTGGGGACACTAACATCAGATGGACCGCAGGAGGTTAACACACCTACATCACATGTGAAGGCAAACAAAGACTCTACATTACAATAGAGACACACAGACACACACAGACACACACAGACCATGCATGTGATTTGACAGAAGGCATGCAGTATGCATGTGATACAGCAGACGGCATGCAGCTCAGACATTAATAGTGGTAGTTAGCATACATCCCTGGGTTGCACATAACAGCAAGCATGTGTCATAACAGAAGCCATGCATTTCACACAGTCATGGTAGTAAGCATGCATCCCTGTGATGCACCATGTGGACCAGCACAGGTTAACAGTACACATGGCTGATGTGAGGCATATGTCCTTGACATTAACATGTAGTATGAAATGTAATCTGCTGATGTGTGCACTTGACATGCATACATGTCTGACACAATGGTGTCCTGACACATGTACAGTGGTGTAATGGTGTCACATTGCAGTGTTGTCTGTATGCCATACAGATAGAATGCACTTTTAGCAGATGTGCATGACCATTGAAGGGTAGTATGAGGCGTCTATATTGCTATACAGTGTGAAGTACAGACACAGTGCCATTGCATGGAATCATGAGGTGTCTCTATTGCTATACAGTGTGGAATACACACACAGTGTGTAGCCATCACTGCGTGCATACACAGTACATAAATACTGTGGATTGTGACCCACGTCGCTGAGGTGTATACACACTAAACCATGCTGTGTCATGTGTGACAGGTCACCGGAAGATATATGGATGACACCCCTGCACAACTGCTAAAATTTCTTAGCTGCCTGGCAACCGTGTCCACACATGGCAGACTTGTCAATACACCATGTCCCACATGACATTTATGTACCACACACACGAGGTGCATGGCTGATAGTGATGTCCAACAGCAGCAAGAGAAATGTACGGTATCTGTGGCCTGATGTGGTGTCTGTGTATGTATGTGGAAGCTGTACAGGTGACTACTGTCATGCTGTGACACAGTCATGATGTACAACACATCTTATGTGGTCAAATTAAGTGACACCTCCACAAGCTGTGCACAGGCTTTTAGGATGTCCAGTGTTCCACATCTACTATATAACCATTCAACAAAGGCTATAGTTGGACCATGTATAGACAATGTGCAACAGGGTGTACACACATACACATCACATCTACTGTGTGTTGCTACATGTCTCTGGCCATCCTCCATGGCCATGTGTGAACATGTGTTGGCCAAATGTTTGTGATGGCCATCTATCTCACATGTCTGTGTTGTCTCATATGACATACACCCATAGATGTCAGATACACCACTGTCCACAGGGTTATGCAGACAAAGGGTTGTATGTTTGGTATGTGGGGTATGTTTTATGGGATAGTGAGACAATGTTGCAGCTGGACCAGTACATGTCTGGGACATGTCAGATGGCACATCACAATGTCTGCACTCATTGCAGGGGCATATACCACAATGGTGAATCCTGTGGGCTGCCCATATCCCAACTCACTGTGTAATACTGTTTGCGTACCCCACATGTGTTGCTCTGATGTATAGTACATATTCCTACATTGAACAACACCTCCACCATTGTATGCACAGCTGTCCACACATCTAGCAATGGCAGTTACTGTGGTTTCATGTCAGTGTTTCAGTTAGTTTGTATATATTGCACATGGGTAGCCAGTGTGATTGATGAAAGATGCGGCCTGTATATCATGACTGGACCATACATTATGTGTACATGTGTTAACTGGCCACATGGAAAATAGATCTGTGCATTAACATGCCTGATACTGATAACTGTCTCACCTGCAATGGCCTGCTGTCTCTGCGGCATGCCAGAGGTACCTGTATAGGGGTGACACAGCAGTTTGATCATTATCCATGACTGTATGACAGCTACAGGGTACACTGTGCATGTTAACACATTCACCAGTACAATAGCATATACTATGGAGTATGCACATGTGTGCATACACAGGGTAGCATACTATAGTATGCGGCATGTGTGTAAACATACCTTGCATATGATGTTACATTACATATTGTACAGTGACACATGCAACTAAATGGGATATAATAGTTATATGTGCATTAGTGACTTACCAGGCAACTCCAGGCTCGGTGGTTGGGAGACACCCACCTCCACAATGGCAGCTAGAGTTTGTGGATGCTGTTCTGATGGGGTCCCCAGGCTGGCCAGTAGCTCCTCGGTAGGTGTGAGTGGGGGCTGGGTTGGTGGCCCACCACCTGTTCTAACTTGTTCCCTGGTGATTGCATTGACACGCTGTTTCGCATGTCGGATCAGGTCTGTGCAGTGTCTGCACACCTGCTGGTAGGTGCGGTTATGGCCACCCACATCATTAACCCTCCTGAGAAGTTCCTGCCACAGGTCATCACGCTGCTGGGCATGCTGTGGCACATGGCTGAACAGTACCTCATACTTATCCTGGAGGTAAGGTATAAGGGCATCCTCCTCCAAGCAGCTATATGCTGGCAGTTGATATTGAGGCATTATCTGGAAGACGTAATGATGAAGACAGGTCACAGCATCTCTGAGATGCACAGAGATACAGCTGCACATACATGTTTATTACATTTAGTACATATGAGCAGTTGTCTTTGCAAATTGTAATGACACTGACACAACTGACATGTTTGTGTCATACACACATGTAACACCTGATGGGGATTGGGTATTATCACCATATATGTGTGTCACCTCATTACATTGCTCATACTCCATGTGAATGCTGTCTTGATGTGGGCATGTCTGTTTGCCTGTACTGGTGTTCTTACCTATCAGCACATGCCTAGATGTGTCCACATTAATGCTGTTGACCTTCATGCTGTGTATATGTCACATATCAACACATACACTGCCTTAACGGACATGAGCAGTGACAATGCAGGCATGCGCATGGAAACCTTTACATGCATGTGTTTTGCCATATACATCTACACGGCACTGTACAGCAGTTCAACATCCTACCACCTATCACCTGTGTTGCACATGTGATACACATGGGACAATGGCTAGCCAGATGGTATTCGTAGGGATGGTTATCAACTATAGCATGTACGGCCAAGGTCATGTAGTAGTGTGTATGCCCTGGGCCATGTATGGGCATAGGATGTAAGGTTTTCTAGCTGTATCCGACAGCCATGTCCCCGCCGACAGGTGAATCAGTGCCACATTACTGATCCAGACGGTTAATGATACATCTACCATGCAGTCATCACACCATGTATGACAGAGATGACATGTGCAGCTTTGCTGGACAGGGTTGCATGGTATGGCAGGAGTATGTAACATGTATGGCACAGGGATCTGTCCAGCATGTGGCGATCCTTGTACTATGATGGTGGCTGTCCATGACGTATGTCTTTCACATCAGGATATGTACGTGTAGCATGCCCAACATCACAGTGTTGCACATGTCTTTATGCAGGGTAGGCAGCATGCTGCATAGTGGATATGAGGATTGTGAAGGCTGGTGTCGCCCATCCAAGCATGGCCAATACCCCTTAAAGGTGATATGTGATCCGATATTGGTCACTTGAGTGCTGAGTATGGCTGTCCAATGATTTCCATGCTCATGGATGGCACCCTGTCATGATTTGGGTTGCCTCTTATGACTACCTAATAGGCCTGGTGACGTCACTAGCTCAGGGAGGTAAACTGCACAGCACCATCCCTTACACACAGTGTCCATAATGCTGACCACTGCCTAGGTGGTAGTTAATGGGTACAGGGTTATTAACCTAGTGGTGACAATGCAATAAGCAGCTGTCAGATTGTGCACATATGTCACGCACCTCACCGACAAAGCCCATTCTGTATGTTGTCCACAACACTGAGTCAGCTATTGCTCCTAGGTCATGGCCATTCACATACTTACGTATGCAGATGCCTCCCATTTGTCTGTGTGGTATGGGCTACAATGAGGGGGGAGTACAAAACATTAACTCTGTTTTACTGTAACTGCCACTGATGTGATATGCACATGTCACTCAGACACCTTTTGTAGTGTTGCTTCTGTCAACAGGGCACTGGTAGAACACTCCTGTGGCATATGAAGGTACATCTAGTATACTGAGTGTAGGTGGAACACAGTATGGGTGATGATGTCCTATGACCTGTCACAGGTATGCTATGCAGTGTGAAATCATCCGTACTGTCATCTACATCTGTGCTGCTAACAACATCTACGTTGATTAAGGTTCATGGACTTTCAGACCATACTCAGCAGGGTAATAGTGCAGTGCCTCCCATTATGAGTGGCGTCTCCACTTTGTGGGTTGTGATAGCTGTTGGTGTGCTCCATTCAGTGTTTTCATAGACTGACATGAACCTTATGTTTTACATGGAAGTGTATGTGTAGAGCAAACTGTTTTGCCATATGTGTATTATACGACCAGGGATGTGGACAGGTCACATGCAGCCTGAGTGCACCTTGTACCATCATAGTTATGGTTACAGGGGCTCTGTTATGTTCATGGATATGTGATTGTGTACCTGTTGGGGGGGGCAGTGAGATTATGTTATCCAACACCCTATCTGTATTGCTTATTCATGCTCAGCATTTGTTCAGAACATGTAAGCACTTCATGAGCTACTAATTACTATAGCACTCAATCCTACTCATTTCCTACAGGTAAACACTGTTTGTCCGTACATTTCCAGCTTGCTTACAGTACAACAGCTGTTGTACACACTTACCTCACATATCTTGTGAGAAATGGTTGAATATACAGGCATGTCCAAGTGTCAATTACCAGTGTTATTGCCTGTCTATATGATGAATATGGGCAACATGAAGCAATATAGCAATTGTCTTATGTACACAGTCAATGCTCACCTCCTAACATGTGACACTACAGCCTGTGGGCGATGCACATATGTAGCCATGCTGGAGGTAATGCTCTCTCCAACCCAGACTGAACCTGACAATCATGTGGGGATGTTAAACGTTTGCACCACACCCCACTCATCACATAGTCTCACTAGATCTCCACCACCACAGGCCACACATAGTAAGACTACAACATTTGCGGAGCCTCTCCATACTACTCTGTAGGCAACAGAGGCAGTCCCCATCACCAAACACAACACCAATTACTTATAGCCCACAGACTCATGTGTGTCCATCAACTACAGCCAATAGGGTGTTATAACATACCCAACACACCAGTCATAGGTGACTCTGTAGGCAGTCAAACTGATGTCCCACTCAGCAGGCTACACAAGAGGATAGTCACTTTGATCTGGCTGTCAGGTAACAGGATCCACAACATAACCTATGCACTCAGGTCACTTCTCAACAGGTACAATATGACTGTCATTCTCCATGTTAGTGTGAATGCCCTGAGATGTAACTTCCTGGACTACATGTACAGGGACATGCAATAGCTCTCCGATCTTGTAGCCCAGGCAGGTATCGCCCAAGCCCGGAGAAGCATTTTGCATTCGTCCAGACTGATACCACAGTACAACGACTGAATTATTCTCTTCAACAGTTGCCTATGCTTCTGGTGTCATTCCAAGGGTATCCAGTATCTGTCTGCTTTGAATGACATGGTCAACAAAACACGATGCTTTGGCACAGATGACCTGCACTTGTCAGCCCTGAGATGACGGATAACATCTAAGGCTCTTGCTGCTCCTATACTGCCTGTTTTAGACACATTTCAAATAACATATTCACCACCAGAACAGGAACAGGCAAGCAAAACCTGAGGGTAATGTTACTCAGTGCTTGACATCTTCATCTCAAACGCACTCAGCCGAGGCACTCCTTATAATGGACCACTTTGATATCTCTGCAGTGACTGGGACCTGCTTCTAGGCTCCGGAGAGCACCCCTGCACTGACAGGCTATTACGCAGACCACACCTTTCAGTCATGTAACCAGGACTGGAACACCCATGGTGGAGGTGTGTCCATATTTCACAAAAATGTACACACCTCCAGGTTGGTTGCTTAGCACAATGCATCAGAGGTAATCCAAGTGCAACTAACTGTGGCCAGAACTGCTATACAAATTGTAGCTTGCTACAGATTCCACACCATACCCCACGGTTAACAGCCCTCATTTCTTGGTGTACTGGAAAGTACGGTTTAAACAGGAACTACTGATGTGAGACTGACACTACCCCACACTTAACTGGGATACCTACTCATGTACAGACACATTAGGCCAACACTTTCTGGGATTCATAACCTCCAATCAGCTGGATCAACTTATACACACCACCACCAAGGCCAACAATATCCTAGACCTGGACATTACCAACATGTGTGACTGGTGTTCCACACCTGGGGTTATCCCCTTGTTGGTCAGTTCCGAACGTATGCTAATCACCCTTGTTATCCACATCCCGGCACCACACCTTTCACGGAAAACACAGTACAATATTTCTACAAAGCTAACTTCAGGCTTCTTATGACAGCAGTAGTAAACGTCATGACACCCGTGCAGATGGACAATATAGTTACAAATGCTGAAACATATACAACTGCACTTCATTAGCACTTACACGACCGCATGGATCATGCTATCCCAAACAGAGCCATGACGGTTACCACCAGATAACAGACACCACTCTGGGGGTTCACTGCCATGGACATAATATACAACAGGAGGAGGAGACTGTTGCAAAGTAGAGTACAATCCCATGGGTGGGGTAGCTCCCTGTTCAGCCTCAGTAGGAATCTGAGATCCCTTATCACATCCTCCAAAGCTAGCTATGTAAACATTACTGCGACACATTCCAAGGACTACCACAAAGCGTTATGGAGGTATGTCACTACTCTCAATGGCAATACCCACATCTGCTCTGACATACAATGGTTAGGCAGGAACATTACAGAACTGACTGATATTGGCAACATCCTGGCAGATAGGTTCAATGCTAACTTTACACCCCTCTCACACCCTAAAGGGCCCAAATCTATACAGGAACAATGCAGAGTCCCTGCTGTCACAACTATGCAGTTCAAACCTGCACTCTCTAAAGCCTGGAACACAGACTCCATGTGACCGTCCAACATCCCAGGCTGCGATTTACACAAACCTCAGAATGACATGGCTCCCCACTTGGGCATCAAATTCACTAATAGCCTTGTATCAGGCATTGTGGCCCCTGAATGGCACACAGCAACAGTTATCACACTCCACAAAGGTGGCACCACAATGGACCAGAGGAACTATTGCCCTATAAGCCTCACTAGACTGTTCGGGAAGGCTATGGAGCACATCATCATGGAAGTTATTCACAGAGACATTGGTGGTCTCCAAATCTTTGATACCACACAGGTTGGATTTGTTAGGGCCAGACCATGGCTCCTACACCTGGTGGAGTCCTTTGAGACAGTTACCAAGGTAGTAGATGATGGTAAGGAGGTCCACACAGCCTACCTTATCCTCTCATTGGCTTTCAACACCATTCCCCATTCTGGTATTGTCAACATACACATCCACCTGCACATCGACCCCTACATCTCAAGATGTTATGCAAAGTGGCTCATGGACAGGACCCACACAGTGAGGGTAGCATACCGTAGTTCCTACTGTATATCAGTTACAATTGTCCTACCCCAGTCCTTGGTTATAGGGCCCCTCATGTTCTGTGTATGCTTCCCTGAGGTACAGGCTAGCACAGAAAGACTTTCCCTGAATAGGTTTCCAGACAACTGTAAACTAGGAGCCATGATTGATTCACCAGCTGATACAGACATCCTCCATAAGGGTGTCACTGTGACAGATACCTGGTGTTGATAACATGGCCTCAAGCTGCATGCCACAAGGTGCATAGACATCACCTTTGGATTACACCAATCACCCACTGACTATCACATAGGTGGTAGTCCCCTACATACATAAGACATTATAAGGGATATTAGTACACACGTAGATAGCACCCACTCCTTTGATAACCATATTGCCAAGGTGGCGTGGATATCCTTCTACGTGGCCACCCTAATCTGTAATGGGTTTGTAGCCGGAACAAAGGCAGCCATTGTACCTCTATACTCCTGACTTATGAAACACGTTCAAGGGTACAACACCCCATTTGGGGTGTACCTTACGGAACAGCAACAGCTTTAAATACCACAACATTAACACACCAACAGGATTACTGACATCTGAAGGATGACATATGCAGCACAACTACAGAAACCCCAACTGTACTCATTTGCATACTGCATACTCAGAGGTGACCTCTGCTGAACATACAAGGCCCATGTCCACAACAATATTGATGGATATGCTCCACATAAGCAATATAAGCAAAAGCCACTGAGAACAACATGCTCTGGGATATGTACCCAAATGCAACGATGAGTAGGACGTGCTGGAGGGATGCATTCCTGAACCGGACACTCACCATGCTTTGGAACATGATTCCTATGTACATCAGGCAGGGACCCTCACTAGCACTCTTCATGAGATACCTCGATGGGTGGACGGGAGACAGATATGTATGCCAGGGATCACTGCAGTGGCTATACTGTACACAGGTGCAGGAAACAAATGGCTCTGCTGTTTACAGGCACAGGACACTAACCTAGGGAGGTGCCGCCAGTGAAAACACTGTAGTTGGGCTTACAAATGAACTTGGCCAGACAGCATAGTACCTAACTATGAACCTATGAAGCTATGACATGTCCTTTGTGCATGGATAATTGAGTAGCTCTTCCATTTCAATTAGCTATCATGTTGTTACACTGTCTGGTGACTGCAAGCCATATGTATCTTGTTATTGTGTATTGTACATGCCAATAGACATACCTTATGTTTGCATAATATAACAGTAATGCTATGTAAATATTTTACATATCTACCTACAATACTGTACATTTCACATTTTTTAAACAATATCCCATAATGCAAAGCATAATTGCACAGCAAGGCCACCTTAGGCATTTTAGTCTTGTTATACACCCATACATATGCCTACTGTTACAGTATATCAACATATACTATCCCCTGTTATGGCATGTACTTGTTGGACAAACCCTACCACTGACAGTGGCTGGAGTGGAATTGTTATGTTTAAAGCCCTTATGTAGCATGCCTTGTGGTGTATGAGGTGTTTACCTTGTGGCCCACAGCAGTACACACAATTTCTACAAGCATTACTATGCTCAACAAGACATCACTACATAATACCTTTTCCCACTGTATGCATTGCGTACAGTTTCATTAATACAGAACAGGCACTACATACACTAACATACTGAGTGCTCTACATACCTTCTTAGTGGTCCGGGTTTACGAAAATATCTGTCTTACTCCTTTCCTGTTTAAACGGTTCTATGGTATGAACATACGGTTTGAATGTATGGCAAGCCATCCTTTTATACGCAGATACCTGTAACATGTGGTATCCTGCCACCAATTGGTGTTCCAGAGTAAATTATTACATGCACATCAGCTGTGCAGCTACTCCATTAGCCAATTACACAGCAACAGTGGGGTATAATTGAATACTCCACTTGGACGTTGTCCTTTTGCCCTACCTTCGAGGAAGACGGCCTGAATGTGCTTTTTGTGATGAATTGCAACTGCTATATGGAGAGACACAGATATTTTGAATTCATGTCCCCTGTGGATTGTGTGTGATGGCTAGAGTATGTAGTTCTACATGTGAGTGTAGCTGTTATCTCAACCATCTGATACGAGACTATTGCAAACAAAACCTGTAACATTGGCGTCTGTTCCATTGTACAACAGCAATGATTTCACATGGTGCCATTACAAGTGTGTCTCTCACAAGGTATGTTAATGCTTCTGCAGATGTTATTGAGTGAGTGGATGTTTGTGATGTTATTACAGTCTGTATTGCAATTGTTTCAGGTGTGGGGGAGATGTAGGTGGGTGTACATAGCAGATAAAGGTTTGTGGGGACTGCATTTATACATAGTCCATATGTGTGTGGGGGCTCCTTCCCTAATTGAAGACCTATCATTTAGTAGACTAATACTATGGTTATTGCAGGCTTATTCATTAAGCCATTGTTAATTGGTTCCTATATAGCATGCAGGTGATGTTGATCCTTCAATCCCTCCGGAAATACATTGATATGTAATGAAATGTTGCTACATGAAAGCTGTCTCGTGTATTTCTGTCACAGATATTTGCACTCATTGCAGTTGTGTTGGTGACTGAACCTCTTTGGCTTGGGTTGCCACTTTTCAAATGGCCATAGTGGGACATTTTCAGGAGACACATCGGGGTTTAGAGGCCAACACATACTCACGTTCAGTACAAAGGATAGAACTTACTCTTGTCCTAAATAAAACCTTATTCTTGTAGCACTTTAGTTGCTTATTATGTTTCTTGTAACATTTACGTATTTTAGATACAGGAATAACTATTTAATGCAACTATTACATAATATATGGGACATAATTATGTCCTAAAATCTCAGGACATTTGCCCTTTTTAATATTTTATGTCAGGACACAACTGCCCAAAGAGGGACTGTCCCTCTCAAAGTGGGACAGGTGGTAACCATATGCCTAAGGCTGGCTATGGCCACACCTACTGTAATAATCTACCTCCAAGTTAGTGCGAACAGACACACACACACACACACACACACACACACACACACACACACACACACACACACACACACACACACACACACACACACACACACACACACACACACACACACACACACACACACACACACACACACACTCTCAACACACGCTTACACACACTACAGCAATCAGAAACACACTTAAACACAGTTCCTACCTGGACCGCAGCACCAGCAGCACTAACTAAATGTCCCTTAACATCGTGATAATATTACTCGCGGTTCTAGTGTTCCTGTACTGTGGTCTTTCACTCTTTAAGCCTCGTGATTACGCGTGTCAATATGTAAAGCATTCAGTAGTTGGCAGTATCCTATTTATTTGTACCTCCATGGTTGTGTACATGTCATTAAGCTATCTATATATTTGCAGATATATGTATATCCATATAAATCGACATATATCTCTCTATCACCCTTTCTATCTCTATTTTATATATATATATATATATATATATATATATATATATAGAGAGAGAGAGAGAGAGAGTGAACACACCTTTCGTTGGGCACATGGCGGTGTATACTATTTCCTGAACTCCGCCCTTTTGTGTTTTAACCTGTCACAATACACACCTGCCATTGGTACATCTCGGGTAGCTTAGTAGTGGGTGATTGTGTACATGGTTGCGTGTTCTACTCCTGGCAGTGGTCGTTTTACCTCTCAGAGCCGGCACTATTAGTGCAAGGGTGAATAATGCTGGTTACACCTGTTCTGGACATCTTTGACCATGATCTGTGCGATATTCAGCAAAGCTTAGACCTGTTTTGCACATATCTGTGTAGTCATGTTTAAATGACGCTTACCATCACTTGCCACCACATAAACCCACTAACATGTGCTTAAACATGCTCTAATGACCTGCATCCAACATCCATTGTTCGTGCCATCGGGATTACGTAACGGACCTTGCAGGGCATGGAACCGGGAACATGCACGACACAGTCAGTGGCTTTACCACTTGGTCATCTGGGATTTGTACAAGTGTTATGGTGTTTTATATGTGGACTGTACTACAGCTGTTCCTCCATACTACAATCAAATGTGTAACTTAGTTAGTTTACATATGGATGATACCTATTAATGGTATGTTCAAGTGATGTTTAATGGATGTGCTCCAGCATTGGGAGTCTATGTCACAGTGAGCCACACACTGTAATGTGCTACACCTTGACACAACCATAACTGCAGAATGTTGGGGTGACATATACCTGTCATGGGTACTCCCCATGCTTTGGCACTACATCCCTGATTACATTATATGGAGCCCCTCATTAACACACCAGGGAATCCATGCAGAGTGGGTGGGGAACAGTGGTTACACACATGGATCCCGCAATTGGCTCTGGTCCACAGAGGGACAGTTAGTTAATCGATGGGGTGGCGACAGCAGACGCATTTTGCCTAGGCTGATGAATGGCCTCTGACAATCGGGCATGTACCTACCGATGTACCTAGGAACCTATACATACAGTATCAACATATGCTGATAGCTTCGTTTACTGTTCAGGTGTTGACTTTCCTTGTTCCAATAGCTGTTGCGTGTGCAATAGTTGAGGGCTGCCTATGTAGGATTCACACAGTAGGCCACCTATACATTACAATTTACAGGTGGTCGTGTGTGTGTGCCATCCATTTTACTGTCTGTGCAGGTGGAGAAGTGTGTCAGTTTGTAGGGGCCTACACTATCAGTGTATGTGTTATACGTTCCCTCTTTGCCAAGGCATGGGCATATTGGGCACACTTCTGTCTGCCTACTGGGGCTGGCACAGGGTGTTCGTGGTCTGAATCCCTCTATGCCTGTGATGCCCTTGGCAATTGCAGTGGGCTGTGAGGGCCTTCACCATTATGTCCCTGCTGCAGCTGTTTCCACAGGATCATATTATGTAACATGGCACATACTATAAAGATGTGGGCACACGTGCCTGGAGAGTACTGCAAGGCTCCACCAGATATGTCCAAGCAACAGAACCGTGATTTCAGCATCCCAAACACATGCTCCATGATGATTCTGGTTTGTGCATGTGCCTCATTATGGCATTTTTGCATGGATGTGTGTGTGCATTTCTGATGGGAGTCATCATCCACGGCTCCAGTGCATAGCCAGCATCCCCCACAAGGTGGCCATATGGGATGTCCCCCCTGAAAAATACCTGATACAGCTGTGAGGCATGCCAGATGTGGAAGTCATGGTAGCTTCCAGGGCTTCCAGCACACACATCCGTGATAATGCCCTGGGCATTGCACACGACCTGGCATTTGATGGAGCGGTATCCCTTGTTGTTTATGTAGCGCCTACAATGCTCACCAGGTGGTGACTTGATATGTATGTGCATGCAGTCTATTGCACCCAGTACCTCCGGGTAGTGTGCCACATGGTGGAAGAGATGCATATTGCTGGCCTACTCTTCCTGAGTTCGGGGAAAGTATATATGCTCATTGGCATGTGGTAACATGGCATCCAGGAACTGGTGGCGTACCCTGGATGCTGATGCCTGTGAGATCCCCATGATATCTCCAGTTGGCCTTTGAAAGGTACCTGTGGCTAGTATTCTCAAGCTTACACATACCTTCGTGTCCACTGGGATGGGTTCCCCTCTGTTGTTTCTGGATCTCAGGCGTGGCCGGCACAGCTCAACTATTTGCTGTATTTTGTCCCTGTCCACCCTGTAACGCTCTACTGTCTCCAGATCATGGTAGGTTACCCGTGGTCTGAACACTCTTCTCCTCCTCCGGGGCCTGAGGTGGTTGTCAGCATCATCCTCCACAACACCTTCAGTCTCCAACACATGGTGATGAATCACAGCTATGGCAGCTCCCAACAAGTACATTGTAAAAGTTCCCCGTCTGTTTACACCAATGGTGCAGTGTTTGGGAATACACAAGTGTGTGTGAAGTGCCTTCACACTTTAAACTATTGTGCTTTGAACACTGATGATGTCATAGGGTATGCATGTACAATTGGAGCTGCAGGGTATCTTATGTGTTTTACCACAGGTACTGTTATTGTGGTGCCTTTGGTGTTGAATTACATTTAGCTGTCATGGATTACATCTTGCCCTTGCTTTAACTTTTCTTAACGATTCCCCTGGCATGCATCCAGCAGCCTGTTTTCTTGTTTTGTACTTTCCCAAACCAGGATTGTCTTGCGAAATGTGTTCTATATCTGATCTACTGCAGGTTTGCTTTGGTCTGCGGTGACAGTTCTCTTTTTTTTGCAATCCGACACCTCCCCTATCCTGTTCTGCAGGTTGCTGCTAGCAGCCTTGTTAGCTGCCGTCAATGGCCCACTGTGAGTTAATAGGTGTTAATTGCTCAGTTATACTCCAATTACCCTACTGTGGCATTTCCTTATTGTGTTCCTCTAAACTTCCTGTTTGAACTGTGGTGTGCAGCGCGTGCGTCCACTTACCGGGTTTCAGGCACGTTTTCATCCACATACACATGCGCTTTCAGGCACCATGTGTGCTCTCAGCTAAGCATCCACACCCCTATCCTGCGGCTTTGCTTAGCAACGGGCAGCTCAGATTTGCATTGCTCCAATGTGCTTACAGCTATGGTGACACACCCCACTGCTGATGTCATGTATACCTCCAGAGCACTCCTCGGTGTTGTAGCGCTGCGCCGTATGGTACATCCTTAGGCCAGCAGGACGTTTGCAATTCACTATTACTTGCCTCATTTGCATGGCATTGACTACTAATTCATAGTTACCACATCGAACACTGTCACAGACCCTTAGCAACCCTTGCAGCTTGGTTGTGGTGTAGCATGCATACCATTGACTATTATGGTGAAATCATGATTTGTGTTACATTGCAATTTTATGACATTTGAATATATTTTCCTTGTGTTCCCGTTTGCGCACACATGCCCTGCGGTTGTACTTTGCGTTACTGTGGCCATAACATTAAATGTTATTTTTTATGTGTTGTGCATCTTTTCTTATGCCATTGGCAGTATATTTAGCCATTGGCATATGTTAACTTTGTAATACATGAGTCTGGTCCACATTCTTGGCTCCGATGTTCTGTTTGGCAAAATGTAAACCATTTTTTTTTTGTTTGTTTACATTTCTGTAGGCTTACACTACACCTACACCACTTCATGAATCGCTATGTACCTTCATTTGCATGCTGCAGTACTGCACATGGGGTGATTAGCATACCTGATCTGAGAGCTGCGCAGATCTGGCGTACGCTGGTAGTGCACGTGGAATTGGATCGTACCTGAATCGCTCGGTGGCCATATTTGGTGTTATACCGCCTACGCTACGCCTGCACCTGGCGCAAGCTTCATGAATCCCGGGGCCAATGTTTTTATGCCTAAATTGAATCCATTATTATCTGCCTTTGAGAAATTGTGCATAGATGATGCTTATAAAGTTTTCTATGAACAAAGCACTAACAGTAATGTAAAGAAATGTAACAATTTAGATAGAAATTAAAGCTTAGCTTTAAGGAATTTGCAGACCAACCAGACAATTATGATACACCCTGCCAATAAAGGAGGGCCTATTGTAATCTTAGACAAAGAAGATTATGTTAATAAAATGTTATCAATGCTAAGTGATAATACATTTTATAAGGTCATAAGTAAAGTGCATGTCTACAAAATGATAGAATGTGTACACAAACAACTAAAATAGATGGTTAAAATAAGTCTAATAGATGAAAACCTTTATAACTATTTTTTGATTTCTAACCCCACTATACCAATAATCCAAGGTCTACCGAAGGTACATAAAAGTTTAATAGATCCCCCTATGAGACCTGTTGTAGCTGGTAGAAACTGGTGCTCTTAATCTGTTTCCATCTTTCTAGAGAAAACATTCAGGACTCTTATTAATCAAACCAGTCATATATTAAGAGACACTGAACAGTTTGTCAAGGATCTGTATACATTTACTTGTGAAAGAGCACGAGCTAATAGTATGCAACTGTTAGTAACACTTGATGTAACTTCTTTGTTCACTGTTATACTGAACAATTATGGCATCAACAGTGTTACTGAATTGATGGTTGAAAGTGGAAAATATGTTAGTAATTTTATACAATCCATATGCTTGCTATTAAGGCCAGTATAGGAAAATAATGTTTTTATTTTTTAAAACAAATTCTATTGGCAATGTCATGGTGTTGCTATGAGAACATCCTGCGCAAACAGCTACGCTAATGTTGTGATGTTAGGATGAGAGAAAGTTGTACTAGAAAGAAATGAATATAAAGATAACATAAGGTTTTTCCGCAGATTTGTGGATGACCTTTTTTTGGTTTGGGGGGGCACAGTGGATGAACTCAAAACTTTTGTGGAGTATATTAATACTACCACTAGCTTTCTGAAGTTCACTGTGAATTATTCTTACAGGGAAATTAATTTTCTAGATGTCACTGTGTTACAAGACTTGAATGGTTGCTTGAATGTTAAGCTGTTTAGGAAGGAGTGTCATGTCACCAATCTCCTTAGAAGGGATAGTATGCACCCCCAATTTATCTTTAAGAATGTAGCATATAACCAGTTTTTTAGGGCATCTAGACTAAATTCTAATGTAGAAGATTTCACCTTACAGCTCAATAAAACACAAGATGAGCTAAAGGAAAGAGGTTATGAACCTTATTTGATTAATCAAGGTTTACAGACTGTAACACAATTAAGACCAAATAAAGCTAAGCCTTATTTTTCTAAACAAATGACAGGTAATAAGAGAACGGGACATGTTCAGAATCTATAACCTTTGAGAATATGTTTTAGTTATTCGAGGAATGTAAAGTATTATACTGATATTATTAATAAAAACTGGAGTATCTTAACCTCTGACACGCACATTAATAAATATATAGGGGTACGCCCGCAGTTTACTTTTAAGAACCAAAATTCACTACAAAGACAATTATGTTACCCGAAGGAACATACTATACTAAGCACTACTAAAGGTACTAGACCCTGTGTTAAGTGTAATTTTTGCAGTTCTATCGATACTAGCTTATACTTTCAGCACCCAGATGCTGGTGAGACATATACCTTTAATGCTAATGCCAGATGTGTTACCCAACATGTAGTCTATCTTGCCACATGTCAAACATGTAGAAAATTTTATGTAGGCAAAACTGATAGATAATTTAGAGATAGAATTAGGGAACACTTATACCACATAAGAAAAGGTAGTTTGTTTAATGCCCTTGCTAGACATATTAAAGACACCAGTATGCAACATAAATTTTCTTTCAGGGCTATAGGTAGGATCTTTGAAAGTATAAGAGGAGGAGATATTAAGACACAATCAGAAAGCTTAGAAGCAAGATGGATAATCAGACTAAGGGCAACAAAAGGGCATGGTTTAAATGAATACATCCCATTAAGACCTACCTTAAAACTCTTTTGTAGATGAAACATAAATTCTTTTAGGATTTTTTGGTCATGTATTTTACTGTTATTCATTATTTTTATATGTGTTTTATATTTGTTATGTCCTTTGTATATATTATTTTAACTTAATAAGTCTTTAAATTTTTATGCAAGATCACGTGATAATTAGTATAAATAGAAATGTGAATACCTTATGTCAGTACACCTGAAGAAGCCTAGTTGGTGAAAGCGCTTGTGTTCTGTGTTTTTTGATCAATAAACGTCTTTGAAGCCTGGAGCCTTACATTTGCTTTACTTCTGCTGTTTTCACAAGTTTTATCATTGTTCTGAGGTACCTGGTTATTGTTGGAACCCTTTTGTTTTTTATCTATATGAGAGTCAATGACTGATAAGTACATGGCTGCCATTTTGGGAAAGGCAGTAGCTACAATGGTGACGTTTTTGTGTGTAATATATAAATAAGTAATATTAGTAATTCCATTTTAAAACTAAGACTAGGAGAACATTTGATAACTGTTATATTAATACTAATTGCAATATGGCATAAAATAAAAATGTGAACTGGATGAATGTTCTAGATGCCAACTTTTTTCTCCTGAGGATAAATTATTTAAAAGTCAATGATCAGTTCCAGATTCTCAGCATGCTTATCTAATCAGTGTGCATATGGAGAAAAAAGTAACTTAAAATGTAACAGAGTCATGTTGTTATTTGGAATTGCAAGCTTCTTGTTTGCCACAAAATGGCTGTGCATCACAAAGACACTCTCTGTTGCCAACAAAGAACTTATAGCTTTTGCCCATAACGGAGAAATAGCTCTTCTTTGCTCTGCAATATATAAACTCCATAGTAGTATAAAGTAATTTACAGAACATTATTGAACATGGAATACTGCAAAAAAAGATATGAACGTAGACTTTCATCACTAAAAGATGATTACAAAATCATGCTACCTAAGGTAACTTTCTGGGTGAAGCATTCAACGTAATTAAAGCAGCAGCATTATCACTAGAAAATGGATCTAGGAGGACTAACATAATAAAACAATGATCTGGGTAAAGAGGAGTTGAAAAATAATATCTGCTAAGATGAGTGGAGTATCTTTACGCAGATAGCAAACCCTTTTTTGACACTACCTGCATATGTAAAGACTAGAATACACAGATTACACCCCCTTTACCCATTAAGAGACTTACCTGTTCAAGCAATACATTTAAGGTCCTACTAGCAGCAAAGAAAATTAAATGTTGGCATGAAATGACTTTAAATTAAAAACTGGAGCAGACCTACTTCACAAAGTTAAGACAATCCAGGGGATGCGGTGCTCAGCTCCACTAAGAATGGCCCCAGATATTCAAAACCTTATCTACAAAGACATGATGTTCAAAATGGCAGCCATACATTCCACTGGTGACAATGGACTCTGTACAGCTAGAATTTCCTGTTTATAAAGCAAATGGACAAACAAATCTATGGTTTGCTCCTTTGGTCTTCCTTTCCCTTGGAACCTTTAATTTTGCTGGTTCTTTTATCATGTTATTCGCTGCATGACTGGGATCAACCCTATTATCCTGCCCGACGTATACTCTCTGGACTTGGTAAAGACACCCTGTGTTCTTTCCTTTACATTGTGTAAAAGTCTAAATTCAGCAGTTTGGCTTTTGCAGTAATGTGTCCTACCAACTGTTATCATTTTTGTTAACCTTCACTTTTTTTGTCTTCTTCTTTCAGTTGCTCTCTCTAAGGGATCTATTAAAATGCATTTTGAATAACTGCTCTTTTCTTAGTTTTTGGACTTTGTCTTTCAGACTGCATTCCCAAGCTTTTTTCTGCTTTAGTTTTATTTATGTGTTTATCCTCCTACAAGGCTTTTTACATCTCATTATTCCTGTCATCCTCTTATAGTTTCCACTTACTTTTGATTTACATGAGTGTTTTAAATGCACATGGGTAACTTAGTGGTAGATGAAGACTGAACAGTTAAGCATCAGTTACTCAAGGTTTAACCCTCTGACAAGATTGGCCTTACAAATAGGCAAACTAGGAGATTGCCTAAGGCACCATGCTTGCCATTCTTGCATGGGTGCTCATTCCTACTTATTTTTCACAGCAATATTTCTTTGTTCTAAAACATAACTAACTAAATAAATAAATACATATCACACCTCAAAGGAAGACAAAAATGTGCCCAGGTGCATCCTGTGATCCAGGGGACCAGTGCAGTGTTCAGCTCCACATGAAATGTGAATCACATGTTTAAATGTTGTGAGGTAATGGGAGTATAGACCATGCAACACTCAAATGTAGTTGTGAATGTGCCCTTGAAAGACGCATATATTATATACTTGTACATTCTGCAGAATTAGGGACATATTTGACATGGCACAGTGAGCAAGTGTTGCTGCTATGTTAAAATAAGGTTGGCATGTATCAACCAGATAAATTGTGTGGACAGTTCAGATGAGAAGAGAAGCATAGTGGTGAGATAAGTATTATTGCCGGTAGTGATCAACCAGATATGTTGGTAATATTTCTGACTTTGTGTTTTGTGTGGACAGTTAAGGCGAGATAAGTGTTACCATTTTTATAGGGATGCTGTCAGTGAGGAACCAGATATTGTGGGCAATATTTCTCTGGCTTTGTGATTTATGCGGAGCAACTTGGTTTGATATACTTTAATTTGTGCCAATCATATCTCTCAATTGTCCAGATTTTTGCCACATATTTTTGGACTGTTCCTTACTAAATGTGTGGTTTTCTATCAAATCACTGAGGAATAAAGTCACTAAATAATGACATGCATTTGAGTTTCATACTTCATATCCTGTCAACACTGTGGAGGTGAAATATTACATAGCCATCAGATATATCTGTCAATGCATCGGGGCAAATCTTAACAGAATTTGGAACAAAGTCAGAAATATTCGGGGACAAATGAGGACACCTTTAAAGTATAAGTGCTATTAATTTAAGATATTGACATAATAAGAAAATGTGAAATGATATTCATTTTTTGAAATAAAAGAAGACTCTGACTCTAACTATTGCTGTTATTTCTTAGTATACTTCACCACTATTTCTTCAAAAGTCAAAAGTTTTTAGGAGGGATTGAGATGGACACGGCTAAAATCTGAGTCAAAATCAAGGACAGTTGAGAGGTATGTCATCCGATGTCATGGATATAACTGCTGGGTGGGGGTTGGGGGTTGACTGGATGAAATTAATTGATGCTCTTATCATTTGCAAGCTAAACAGTCACGTTCAGCCTTACCAGGACTTGTGCTTTTGTAGCAGGTAAGATGAACTGGTTAACTAGTCACCTAATATGCACAGAGAAGGCATAATTGCTGTTGCTGTCTTCTTTTGAGGGAAATGACTAGCTGCCTGCTGCTGTTTGCTTATTATGTTGGTTTTGCATGACTAATGTGATTATGTGAAGCAACGTACACTATATTAATATATGACAACTGTTTGTTTGGAACAAAGGTAAAATCCATGTCCATTCTCTTTTAATCAGGATTTTATATGATTTTACATCTGAATTCTACATAAAAGTGGCTATAACTGCTTGGTGTGGATTGTTTGGATGAATTAACGGACCCTGTTGTCACTTGTTCAATTTAACACTCAACCTTCAAAAAATATGGGATAATTGCATCACAGAATAGCCAGACCTTCAGAACTTCTTGGGGCTGGAGGACCCCACACACCAAGGCTGCATAACTGGATTTTTACATGAGCTTATTAATCACTTTTGCTATGAACTTCAGCTAGTCTAAAAACAGCCCTGCACATAGATGTGCACAGAAGGCCTCTGTACTTGTGTGGAGGTCTGGAGATGAAAACATAGGATCATAGAATCATAGGAGGCTACTAGGCTATCAACCTAGAGGTCATTTCAAGCCTAGCCATTTCATCCCAATGTAATACCATAGATACTCTAGTCAATACCCAGGACTGTATTTATTAATGACTGCTCATGTCCAGGAGGGTTACTTAACATTCCTCCCAAACCTCAGAGGTCACTGTATCTTGTGTTGTGCTGGGGACAATGTGGTCATTATTTCTTTAACTTTCCATCACAAGCTTCAGAAAGTTGCACAGAGGGTCACTATAGTTTATAATGGCACTGTAGTGTCATTAGTTGTAACAAGTTGTAAACATTACTGTGATCATTATTTTTTTTTTTTCATTTTCTTCTCAACCAAGCATCCAGTGCATATTTTGGTGGCTATCTTATGCGGGAGAATGAATAAGCATACTGTTTATATATTTCTGACAGCAAACATGTTCAGTTTTCCTTTTTAGTTATCACCAGTCTAACATCAGAAGGCTACACAGAAGGTGGCTGAGTTTTGGGGTGAGGAGGTATGCTGTATGTAAATATGGCCACAGCAGCTTGAAGTATAACTCTGGGCATCCATGTCTTAATTTTAATCTCAATTTAACACCAAGGAGAGATACACAGAAAGTGGCAATCTATTTTGAGGTGGGGGAGGGGGACAGATACTATTCCCAGGTGTATGTTCATAGGTTCATAGGTTGGTACTAGGCTATCGGCTCTAGGGCCTATACAAGCCTAGCCATAACAATTCCCTGGCTATTTCTTCCCACACTATTTACTTTTTGCCTTGCAAACATTTGCATTCCAAGTTAATTGTGAAGTGGTGTTTGGTCAGCTTTGAGCATTAAATGTTGGATGCAGTTTATTCCTTCCTTAAAATAAAAAAGTTGGACTAAATTTATTTTCCACATACATGATTTTTGTTCAGGGCATCATTGGATCAAAAGATGGGAAAAAGTTCTAAACTCTACCGCAGAGCATGTATAACTCTATGGCTTTTGGTACCTAACAGTCCCCTGCTTAATTAAGTTATTACATGGTAGTTTTGGTCAGTTAGTATATACGTAAAGGATAGAGGAAAAAGCACAGTTGAAGATTCAGACTGAATTTCTATCCGTAATTATGGTTTGTTGGAAAACGTTGTTTAAAAAATGTCTAACATGCATCTTATAACATCCAGAAAGCTCATGGCTTAATACTATTATTCCCACTGCAGTTATTACAATGTAGTCTTGGTTAGTTAAGATGTGCTGAAAGCATGTAGGAAAAGTTGAAGAATATTGACTAAATTTTTTTTTCTTTGATCAGGTTTTTTGTTCAGGCAATCATTGGATGAAAAGGTTGTTTAAAAAACTCTAAAATGCATCTTGGAGCATCTAGAAATATCATAGCTTCTGGGGGCTTAGCAGCCTCCAGCCTCCTGATTTAATACTCTTATTTCCACTGCTGTTATTACAGAGTAGGTTTGGCTAGGGATGTGCTGAAAGGATGTGGATAAAGACTAGATTTCTTTCTTTGTTCCTGTTTTTTGTTCAGGCAGTCATTGGATGAAAAGGTTGTTTAAGAAACTCTAAAATGTATCTCTGAGCATTTAGAAATCTAGTAACTTATGGGAGTCTGGCAGCCCTCAGATCCCAGGCTTAATGCAGTTGTTTTCTACACAGTTAAATGCAGTGTTGCCTATGCAGAATATGTTGTATGCATCAATCAGCTGCAGAATGAATAAATGAGTGAATGAAAGACTGCAGAAAAAAAGTACAGTTGTGTAACATCTTACCATAATGGTAGATGTCCTTGCCTTCTCCGCTGCAGTAGTCCTTACAAATGGGGATTCCCTGCCATGAAGCCCAATGTCCAGTCAGTTTACCAAAGTCTACTGTTGCTTTATGGTGCACTGAACTTCACCTGCACACTCCTTGCATGGGGTAGGTCATAAAGGTAACGTTCAGGCGTACCATCCTCAGAACTGATTGCCCTAGTAGGAACAGCAGTCCAAGGAAAACCAAGGATCATCTGCACATCCAGGAAGGAAAAAAAGACCAGGGGGATAGAGGGAGGGATTGAATACTGCAGTGGTGAAGGCAAGGACACCTACCATTATGGTAAGATTTTACACAACTGTACTATGTCCTTATATTCACCGCTGCAATATTCCTTACAAATGAGAGAGTGCAAAAGCTCAAGAAGAAACTTGGGAGGAGGAAGCAGCAGAGCCATCCAAGAAGCCATGAAGAATGGCAGCAGCAAATCCAGCTCTAGCTCTGGAGATACCATCCAACTGGTAATGTTGCACAGAAGTCCAGGTTACAGTTTTAAGAAGAGAATTAGCATCTAAGCCTTTGAAAAAAGAAGCAGAAGAAGCCACAGCTCTAGTGGAATGAGCCTTTACAGAAGAAGGAAGGCTCTCACCATGAAAAGTGTAGCAAAAGGAAATAGCCTTTGAAATCCAAGTGGAAATAGTTTGCTTGGAAACAGTCAAACCTAAAGACCTAGAATGAAAGGAAACAAATAACTGGTCAGATTTTCTGATAGCTTTAGTTTTATACAAATAAAATCGGGTTCCTATTAGAACCTTGAATGCTTGAAATGCCAAACATCATATGGTCAACACCATATGAGCAATATTTCAAGTGTTCGAAGGTTAAGCATAATGGCGCCGTTCAGTGCAGAATGGGAGAATTTCCCTTTTCTGCACTGAAGTGTGATCTCGGAGTTTGGAATATTTAAGTAGGGGGGTGTGGGGGTGCTGGGGGCTTGCCACCCTGCCTGTACAATTAAGGTAAGTTTTTTTTTTGTTTTTTATTATATATTCGAAATTTCAAACTTCAATCATATGTTGTCGAACATATGGGATTCGAAGTTTTGAAAGTTCGATTATGTAATATAGACTCATAAAATCTGAGCTGTCTATGCACATCTAAGGTATGCAGCACCCTCTCACTGTCAGATTGTGGAGAGGGGAAAAAAGTAGGCAAATCAATAGACTGATTAAGTGACAACTCATTAACCACCTTGGGCATGAAAGAAGGATTAGTATGCAAAGGTATCCTGTCCTCATGAAATATCAAAAAAGGTGGACAAGCCATAAGGGCTTGCAACTCAGACACCCATCTGGCAGTAGTAAGAGCTAACAAAAGAAATGTCTTCCAAGAACAATGTTGCAAGGAAGCTGAGACAGCAGGCTCAAAAGGATCCTGAGTCAATTTGTCCAGAATGAAATTAAGATCCCAGGGAGGAGGAACAGGCTTTCTGAGAGGTGTATTATTAAATACGCCTTTAAGAAATTGTTTGACTCAAATCTAGAAGCTAACGGGGAAGTTAAAGGCAGACAAACAGAAAGAGCTGATATGTGGGCCTTAATGGACTAATAGGTCAAACCAGCATTGAGCAACTCACACAAATAAGAGAACCAAAGGAACATCCCACAGAAAGTGGGTCCAGGTCACGAGAAAGACACCAAATAGAAAACCTCTGCCATTTAGGTAAGTAGGATTTCCTAGTAGTAGGTTTCCTGGCCTCCTGCAGCACATCCTCAGAAAAAAGGTGTCTATGAAGAATCAAAACCCTATCACCCACAGTGTCAGTTGAAGCATGGACTTGTGGGGATGGATGAGAGACCCCTTGTCTTGTGTGAGGAGATCCACCCTGTGAGGTAACTTGTGATGATTCCCCCTGGCTAGATGCAGAAGTAGAGGGAACCAGTGCTGTCATGGCCAAAAGGGAGTCACCAACAAGATTTTGGGAGCATCCTGTTGAATTTTGAACAGGACTCTCGGAATGAGAGGAAGGGGAGGGAATGCATAAAGAAACATCCCCTTCCAAAAAAAGGAGAGGGCGTCCACCTTCCATACCAGAGGACCTGGGACTCTGGCACAAAACAGAGGAAGATGTCTGTTCAGAGGGGAGCAAAGAGATCTATGTGAGGAGTACCCCACTGGTGAACAATGTCCAGAAACACATTCCTGTGAAGCATCCATTCATGGGATTGAGTGAAGGACCTGTTCAGATTGTCTGCCACAATGTTCAATCTGAAGGAATGTAAACTGCCTGAAGTGTCACTCAATATTGGATAGCCAGATCCTATACCAGATTTCGTACCCCCCTGTTGTTGATATACCACATGACTGTAGTATTGTCTGTGAATACCTTGAGAGGCCCTAAGGAGAAGAGAGAATGAAAGGCCTGAAGAGCCAGCATAAGAGCCCCTGTCTTTTTGATGTTGATGTGCTCCTTTCACTGATGAGGTAACCACACTCCCTGAACCCTCAGAGAGCCAAATGTTACTCCCCATCTCACATCTGAAACTTCTGTGAACAGATCCTGAGAGGGAAGAGGGGGCTGAAAGGGGAGCCCTGGATTCAGAGACAACTGCTGAATCCACCACAGAAGTTCTTTCTTGAGACAGGAAAAGAGGAAGAGAAAAGTCTAGAGGATGCACATGCTGAAGCCACATCAACTTCAGAAACCACAGGAACTTCCTCATGTGGAGTTTGGCCAGAGGGAGCATTGGAATGATGGAAGTCATGAACCCCAGAGCTCTCTGGCTGTAATGGAGGCTAGGGGAAGAAGAATTTGAAAGAAAGAGATGAGAGTTAATGCCTTTGGAGGAGGCAGGGATGCCAGCATTGGTACTGTTTGAAATCTGCAACCCAGAGAGACATGATATTGATAAGAAGTCAAGGAAGACATTTTGAAGTTTATTGTGAACCCCAGCCTCTGAAGAAGAGAAATGGTAAAATGAAGATTTTGTAAAAGGACCTCCGGAGAGGATGCTTGAATCAGCAGATCATCCAAATAAGGAAAGATTTGGATCCCTTGAAGCCTGCAAAAAGCAATCACAGGAGTGAGGCATTTGGTGAACACCCTTGGGGCAGTAGAAAGGCCAAAGGGCAAAGCAAAGAACTGAAAATGCCAGGAAGCAACAGAGAAATGCAAAAAATCTCCTGAAAAGAGGATGGATCGGAATATGGAGATAAGCATCCTTGAGATCCAGAGACACCAGAAAGGCCTGAGGGAGTAAGAGAGGAAAAAGGGACTGAAGGGACAACATCCAAAAGGAAGGCACCTTCAGAAAGGTGTTCAGATGGGAGAGGTCTAGAATAGGTCTCCAAGTACCTTATTTTCTGGGCACTAGAAACATTCTTGAATAAAACCATTTCCACCTTTGGGACACATGCACCTCTTGAATAGTACCCTGAGACAAGAGGTCTCAAAAAACCTCTGGGAAGTTGCTCCCAAGGAGGCTGAGGAATGCCCACAAAAGCAGGGTGGGAAATCCAAACCATGAAGTACCCTTGCCAATTGATTGACAGAACCCAAGAATCCTGGTTGATTTGGAGCCAAACAGGAAGAGAAAGAGAAAGGCAAAGAGAAAGAGGAATATGGCTGGGAATAGGTGGATAGTCATACAGCATCTGGCTTGTCAGGAAAGGAAGGCTTAAGAATCCTTGCAGTCTAAGTGACCTTAGCAGGAGGAGTCTGTTTACTTCCCTTTTTAACTTTAGAAGGAGGATGAGACTGCCTACGAACAAAGGCTGGCTTAGAAGGGTAGTTTAGCTGAAATTTAAGCACAGAAGAAACAAAGACATGCTTAAGCTCCTGTAAAGCCTTCTCTTTGTCCTGAAGAGACTTAAATAAATGAGCAGCTGCTTCACTAAACAAAAGAGTATTATCCAGAGGAGCATCCATCAACTTAGCCTTAAGATCATCGGGCAAAGGTTGAAGTCGAAGCCATGAATATCTCCTCAGAACTGAGCCATAAGCAGCAGCCCTAGAAGAGGCATCTGCTGCATCATAACTACATTTAATAAAATGATGAACTACCTGAGAGGAAGTCCCAAGCAAGGAAAGAGCAGAAGATTTATTCTCAGAGTCTGGAAGATCAGAAAGAATCTGACTAGCCTGAGAAAGAAGAGCCAAGACATACCTAGAGATATGGGTCTGATAATTTATAGCCCTAAAAGCTAGGATAGCCGAAGTATAAATGTCTTACCCAGCCTATCCATGGTTCTACTGTCTTTGTCAGAAGGCAGTAACTTGGAGGAAGTAACAATTGAGATGGCTTATCAGAGGCTACAGGCACCACAGAGGGGTCAACAGCAGGACATTTGAACAAAAAGGAACCATCCTCAAGCACCTTGTAAAACCTTCAAATA
This sequence comes from Protopterus annectens, assembly GCF_019279795.1. Lineage (NCBI taxonomy): Eukaryota > Metazoa > Chordata > Ceratodontiformes > Protopteridae > Protopterus > Protopterus annectens. The sequence continues at coordinate 464,688,454 of NC_056744.1, read as the reverse complement.
CAATCAAACGAAAGTAGAAACAAAATAAAAAGAAAACACCAAAACCAGGAGACAATAAATCCAATCAGAAGATGGCAACTTTAGTGCTTTCACTCACTTTAATTCAACTGAGCTTCTTCAGAAGCTCAGTTGAATTAAAGTGAGTGAAAGCATTAAAGCTGCCATCTTGTGATTGGATTTATTGTCTCCTGGTTTTGGTGTTTTCTTTTTACCCTGTAAAACCTATCCTGGGAGCAGGGGGCAGAGAATCTAGCACTTCAGAGGCAGTGAAAAAAAAAAATCCAATAAAGCAGGCAAAACAGGAGGACTGGCCACAGGTTTAGGAGATTCCATCTGCAGTAACTCATAGTACCTCTTATGGATATCTGAAACCTGGGCACAATCCCACTCAAAATATTCCATCATCCTAGAGATCGTGTCCCCAAAGGAAATTTCCTCAGAAGGATTATCTAGAGTATGAGAATCCTCCTCCTCAGACCCATAGTCTAAAGGAGAAGGAATATGGGTATAATAAGCAAGGAAGTCATAATCAGAATCCACCTCAGAAGAATGCAATACTCTGGGCCTTTTAGGGGAAGAGAAGGACCAAGGAGGAGCAGGAACTGAAACTCCTTGAGGAGGCCTCAACGACAGTAAAGCATTGAATAACCTCTGAGTAAAGGCCTGCCACTCACTTTGTGGATCCCTAGGAGCAGAAGAAACATGATTAGTTTTCTGTTTCTTTTTTTAAGGGGACATCCATCCTAGACACCTGAGAAGACCCAAACTCAGGACGGCATTCCACAACTGCAGTAAGGACCTCTTCCTAAAGAGAAACTGCAGAACCCCTCTAGACCCCTCAGAAACAGTGAACTGTTGTTCCCTCTGAACACCTGAAACAGATGCCTGCAAAGCCTTGTTGGACGTGCTGCCCACCAGATCCTCACCGGACTCCAGCCTAGACATGGTAGAAGAATCTGACAAAACAACAGGGTGAGCCTCTGGGTTCATAATAACCAGTGGTGGCTGGTGACTTCAAATCAAAGGCAGGAGACAGCTGAATGGGTGGGGCCAATGGGAAGTGTGTGGCCAACTACAAAGGGGTGGAGATATGCTCAAAACCACAAAAACTGGAACTTTAATTAAATATGCTGCCCCGGGTGCTAAACCATCATTATAAAAGTCCAATCAATACAAAATGAAATGTAAAAGAAAAAAAAATATTTCAATGCATTGGCTACATGACACCTTACTTAATATCTAGATGGAAACAAAAAGGTTGTGAGCCATGAAAAAATAAATTACTTTTTAAATACATTACTGGAATGCCAGTCAAAATCAAATATAAAAAAGCAGTACTCAACTCAAACCACTTCTCCTTGCACTGCAGTTTTAATTATAATTTATATTCAGCTTTATAAAAGCACTAAGTAACATGCTGAAAGTAGCAATCTCTGTGATACCCCCCACTTGTAAAAATGTTTCTTATCCAAAAAAGACTTGCTGCCTGACAACAACTATATACTTGTTTCATGGGGAAAACATGATCAAAGTAAAAAAATGAACAGCAAACAAGAAACAAGCTCAAGATAAATTGCTTAAAGGATTACTGCACAGGTTATGGACCACACATGATAGACTGGCATTCTGTTTAGTTTACAGGTAAAGCCTGCAAAGATGACTGCAAGTCTCCAACAAATGTAATGAGCTTCTGAAAATACTGTAATCCTGTCCTTTATTACAAATACTGTCATATGCATTTCAATACCTAAGGCTTATACATTATCTAGTTATGTAAATATTCTCTGCATGGCAACAACAGAAAGGCTTTCAATGTTGGTAATTCTTTAACAGTACACTTATTAAAGATTATTTTCACCTTACAATCTCAGACAAGCTTACTTGAGGGTCATTAAAGCATTGCTACTTAAACACAAACAACTGGCACTGAAACAGCATGTGTTTTCTGAATAATAAGAAGCATAAATCAACAGTATAAAAATATGACAGAAAAACAGAACATTCTGCAAAATCAAGGATAGATGAAAACTTGTGTCTACCTTGGATGGGGGGATACTCTGCACACTTACACTGCATAACTGCTCCTTGCCTTGCTTGGACACATCCAGAGTCACTACATGGGGGAGTGGGGTGCAATAAGTATGTCACCATTTAAAATATCTCTGGCTGACGGTCATGGCCCTGACACATTTGTCATATGTTTCAACCTCACAGCAAGACATCTTGACAAAGCCATACATAGAAGTGGGACAAAGGTCCACAAATTAGGACAATTTTTTAAATATTGTTATAAACTTAGTAATATAATAGAATAGTAGGTATTGCATTATTATGAATTTTCTGAAGGGTATAAAATCTGAAACTCAAATGTCTGTCATTATTTTCTAACTTCAGTCTTTAATGATTTGCCACTAATTTGCCAGAAAACCACAATTTTATGAAAAATGGGCCACAAATGTGATGCAAAAATATAAAATAGCCACACAATAGAACTGGGAACCTGTCAAAGAAGGGACACTTTAATATTAGTACTGTTAATTTGAGCAGCTGACAAAATAAGAGAATCTACACACATTTCTGAAATAAAAGTAATCTATAAGTCTGATAAATACAATTATTTATTAATTGTAAACCCCACACATTTTCTTCCAAAACTGCCATTTTGTGGAGGGATTATTAGGGGGGAGAGCAACATTTTGGGTCAAAATCAGGGACAGTTGAGTGGTTTGGATATGCCTAATTCTATAAAGCAATTTATTTGCATGTACCTCTCAACCTCTTAAAGCAGGAAATCTGGACAAGGCCAAATGTATTGGGAAAACATACAAACAGTACTAAATATTGCTCTTCTATAAACACAGACAGTTAATAGAATAACAGATCTTACTTCACATGCATTTTTCTGAAGGTTATGAAGTCTGAAACTCAATGTCTGTCATTATTTAGTGAATTCATTCCTAAATGATTTGCCAGAAAACCACAAATTTTATGAGGAACAAACCAAAAATAAGAAGCAAAAATCTATTAATTCTGCAAAAATCTGGACACTTGAAAGGTATAGTTCAGCCAGGACTGTATTTGAGTTTGCTGCCCTTCTCCCTTCACAAAATCATGGTCAAATGGAGCCTCCCCCTGTAGTCATTCCAATGCCCCATTACTTGTCTATTTTGCCCCATTTACCATAAACACTGTAATGTGCATACTGCTTTACTTCTATGATGATTTGGATTTCATTTGAAAGGTTTATTTTACATTTTACAGCACACACATTAATAGACATCTGCTAAACAAAGCAATGCAGTCTCACAATGAAAATAGACTTAGCATTAAAAATTCTCTACGCTTGAAACTCACATTCATTGAAACAGCACTGAAACCCACATTCAAAGAAAGTGCATTTGGCCAGTGGCAGGTAAAGATTAACTTTGGGCTGTCTTCAAATCATAGGTCCCTTGCACACAAAGCATGCATGTGTTCTTTGATACACCTTCCTGATTGTATTAAATTATATTTATTGTATAATACAGTACAGTTGTTAGAGGGCATTTTAAATTTATTGTTTTGAACATTTTTTCCAGCAAACAATGAAACAAAATGCATGCACCAATAATGACAAAACTGCCCAATTCAGAACATTTCCATCATAAAAGTCTACTCAAACTTCTACAATCCACCAGTATCAGTAAATATGCATAATCTTTGCAGAAGTAATAGTCATCTAAATAATTCCACATTAAAGAGATCTGTAACTAATGAAGAGGTTGCTGCTAGCAAACAACTTTAAATTTCATTGTTTCATCTACAAATAAAGTACCTGTTGCCCTTGAGGAATAAATTGCCTATGTTACATTAAAAAATGATAAGCTAGTAATATTGCAATAGGGAATGGATGGCAAACTGATAACAGGTTCATAGTTACTAGGTATCTTCGCCAAAGAGAACATTCTCAGGACTGCAGCTTCCACCCTATTTGTAGCACAGTACAGTATCAACAATGTATCTACATACTGTGGGAGTAGAACCCACAGCTTTTGTCATCAAAAACAAGTACACTACCTGTTGTACTATTGACAATGCAAGCAGATTCAGCATCAGCAGCACTAAACTTCTCTTCACCTGAAGCTCTTGGCTCCTTGTAAAATCCACTTGATACTCAAATGTATCTCTCAACTTTACAGCACAAGAAATCTGGAAAAAGACAAAATGTATGGGGAAGGGAGACAAAAGCCCAAAAAACAGGGACACATTTTAAACATTGCTTGTATAGTCTTGGAAAGTTGCTAGAATAAAATGCTGTGTTACCAGCATACATTTTACTGCCAAGACTTGAACCCAGACCCTGTGCCAAACAGTTAGAGCAACATAACACTATGACAAATCAGCTGTTTCTTGAAAGAGAGGAAGACTGAAACTTAAATGGCTACCATTTACTGAATTCACTTCTTACCATAGCTCTCAACCTCTTAGCACAAAACACCTGAACAAAGCCAATAATTTATTTTATTTATTTTATTTATTTTACATTTGTTGACCGGGCTAGTCTAGCTGGATATATTTCCATTTTCAGTAGAGGCCCGGGGAGAAAAGCTCCAACATCAATAGTTAGATCATTACTTAAAATACAGCAACAAGGATGGTAAACATAGTTGAAACATCATAAATGAAAGTAGTTCAAATAAGTATACAAAAATCAGTAATAATAATAATAAAAAAGTGATCAAAAAAAATATTTACACTAGTATTGAAATCATTAAGAATGGTGAGATGAATTCTATTACACAATAAAAGTGACATAGTGTTATTATGTACTAGGTTGTACTAACAATAAGCAGGATGAATCTACGAAGTTTCTTCATTGTGGTCAGCAGTTCAGTTCTTCATCATAGAAATTAAAGAAATATGTGTGAAAAATTTGTAGGGTGTAGAAGTAACATTAGTAGAAGGAAAGGTTAGTCAGGTTTACAACATCGACATAACCAGTGAGTTTTAAAGTATGTTTTTAGTCTTTGTTTAAAGAGAGGCAAAGAAGAAAGTGTTGTTAGTTCATTTGGAAGGAGGTTCCAGTCTTTTCCCACTGTGTTAGAAAGCAGGAATCTCCAGCCAAGTTATTAGTTTAGTTATACTAGCTAGAAGCTTGTTGAGGAGCGCAGTGAGTTTAGGTTTTATAAGGGATTATGAGATTGGATAGTATAGGAGTGCTATTAGGTTGATAAAATATCTTGTGGGTCATGGTTAGTTGGGAGATTTTCAGAAGGTTTTGAAGTTCAAGCCAGCCAAGCTGCTTTAGATTTAGACAGTGGTGAGTTTGAAAGGGGTTACCAGTGGCAAATCTGGCGATGCTGTTATAGGCATGCTGTAGTTTGACAAGGTTATTCTTTTTGAGGTTGGTGTATATGGGAGAGGCATAAAGAAGAGTGGAAATTAAATGGGAATGAGCAATTTTGGTTTTAGCTGTTGGAGTTAAGAAAGTTTTGATTTGATATAAGGAGCCAATTTTCCTGTTGACATTTTTAATGGTGTTATTTATGTGACTATCAAATGTAAGGTTGTTATCAATAGTAATTCCTAACAGTTTAGTTGTAGAGTCAGGGTGTATGATTGTGCAATTGTTGGAAATGACAGAGAAATCAATTGGGGTAGACTTATTAGAGGGTGTAAAGAGAAGGAGCTTGTTTTTTTCGCATTAAGAAGGAGACAATGTTTTGTGAACTATGTTTCTACTGTGTTAAATACAGTCTGAGTCAGGGAATGTAGTGCAGATGGTGTGGTTGCTGAGCAAATTAATGTTGAATCATCTGCATATTGAATGCAGGTGGCCTGTGGGATTTCTACATGCAGGTCATTAATAAAAAGAGAAAAAAGAAGTGGGCCTAGAATGGAGCCCTGAGGGACTCCCAGTGTAACAGGTAGAAGGGATGATATATTATTTGCCCAGAGAACTGCTTGTTGTCTATTGGTTAGGTAGGACCTGAACCATTTAATAGATAAAGAGTCAAGAGAGAAGGATTCAAGAATGTTGATCAGAAGTGCATGGTTAACCATGTTGAAAGCTTTGGAGAGGTCAATAAAGAGTGCAGATGAGAGGTTGTTGTTTTTACGATTTCTATTTATAACATCTGTAAAGGATAACAGAGCGGTTGTAGTACTATGAGATGGCCTAAAACCATGCTGACATTTAGCTATTATGTTATTTTGTGTTAAATGGTTTAAAAGTTGATGATGAATGCATTTTTCCATGATTTCTGCTAAGGGTGATAAGAGAGCAATATGTCGATAGTTTGAGTAGTCATTTGAGTTGCCACCTTTGTGAAGGGGAATGATATGAGAGATTTTCCAGATGTTTGGAATGTAACCTTCCTTAATGGTTCTGTTTATGAGGATGGATATAGGATAAGAAATTACTTTGGCTGCTTTTTGGAGGTATTCAGAAGGTAACTGGTCAGCAGAAGGAGTACAAGGCCTAAGTTTTTGGATGAGTTTGTAGATGAAAGTGGTAGATATTGGTTGAATGAGAATACTGGTAGAGTACTAGGTATGGACGTGGCAAGGTTTGAGCTGTCTGGAATAAGTTGGCTAGCTAGTGTTTGTATGGTTTCTGTAAAGAAGGAGTTGAAGGCATTGGCTGTTTGGTGGGGGTGCTAGGGTCTGCCTGAAACGGGATAGGTGTATGGGAGTGCCCTGGGGAAAGGAGTTTATATACACTAGACCAAAACTTCTAGGGTTATTTTGGTGATTTTGCTGTATTTTACAGTAGTAGTTTTTTTGTCTGTGAGCATTGCCTTTTTGTAGTATTTCTCAGTTGCTTAAAAAGTTGTTGATCAGAAATATTTTTGTTAGCTCTCCACTTTGCCCAGATTTTATTTCTAAGTAAGATCTTTTCTTTGGTTTCATTAGTAAGCCAGGGGGCTGGTTTGGCTTTCATTCTAATGGTCCTTTTGGGTGCATGCCTGTCAAGGATAGATAGGAAATTGGAGTTTAGATAGTCAACAGCTTCTTGAAGTGGTAGAGTTTTTAAGGTTCCAGTTACAAGCACTTAGTTCATTTTGGAATAATGTTGGGTTGAAGTGTTTATTGGCACGTATGTTTCTATAGATGGGGGATTAGAGATATCATTTTTATACCTAAGGATATAGGTTAAAGTATGATCACTAACATCATCTGGTAGAGTTCCTGTGTTGTAAGGTTGTTTTTGTCTGTTTATAAGAATCCAGTCTAGGATGCTCTCTTTTTTATTTAGAGGTTTGATATGTGAGGAGGATCAATTTTCCAATTAAATTATTTAGGCTGTAGAGATGTTTTCTATGGTGCTAATATTATTACCAGGTGGAAAGTAGATGCAGATAATATATAAAGATTTGTTATGGTTTATTTGAAATTTAGTGACAAGTACTTCAGCTTTACCATCTTGTGGTGGGTCAAATGGTAAGGTGGACATTTGAAGTCCTTCTTTGAATAAACTCCACATCACCTTTACACACAGACTTGTTTTCTTATGACATGCTTATCTGGCTTTGTTACTTTTCCTTACCAGGATATGAATTTTAGTTGTTACTGCTGTTGTTGTCTTTGGCTTTTACCATGTTTCGTTAGACAGAGGATGTCTCTGATGAAAGCTGGTAACATATAAATATGAGCTTCTTTAACAGAACACCATGCTGGTTGTTCAGAATAACTTGTTCCTTTTGTACCAGTCTTCTGATTGCCTTACAGGCTGCCAAACCCCACTAATGCATATTTCGGCCTTGTTATGACCTCGTCAGCATAGATAAGCAAACTAGTGGGGTTTGGCTTTTGGGTAATTGTCACGACTTCAAATGTAAAAGTCATAGGCAATCAGAATCGCCATATAGCTGAAACACCTGATGTTCATAAGGGTCATTTGCATATATCCTATGTGCCTCTGTTACAGGAGGTTTGGGAGGTCACTCATTGGAAGTTCTAGCTTGGCTGGAGTTTTCATTTAGTTTTTTTCTGATTGTTTTTTCAGTGTGACCTTCTAACTCTTTGTTTTGATTCGACATATTCACATTCGCGCTTATGCACTTTCGCTATTCTGAAGTTTCGGCTTCATGCACTCGAAATGCTAAAATTCGAGTATATGAAGTGAAACCATATATATATGTGTGTGTGTGTGTGTGTGTGTGTGTGTGTGTGTGTGTGTGTGTGTGTGTGTGTGTGTGTGTGTATATATATAACTGTATGGAGAAATAATCCTAAAAATTTTATTTTTTATTTATTTATTTTACATTTGTTTACTAGGATAGTCCGACTGGATACATGTCCGTTTTCAGTGGAGGTCAGGGGAGAAAAGCTCCAAAAAGTTGTTCAACAAACTGTTACATTTTTACAGTTTAAAACACAAAATAATATCAAGTAAGGCAATTTGCCTGCTGTCTTGTATGCTATTAGGAAGGCAAGTGCTATATTTTTTTCATATTTTTCAATATTTTTATGATGGCGTTTTGTGTGTGTGTGTGTGTGTGTGTGTGTGTGTGTGTGTGTCTGTCTGTGTGTGCGCGCACGCAGCACAACTCATGGTGTCATAGCTCTAAACCTTCTTTTTTCAAAATGAGGAACACTGCCTCTCATAATGTGGAACAAATGGTCAAAATGTGGAACACTTACTAATGGCTTACTAACAACTTCATCTAGGAAACTAGTAAGATGGCTAAAATGTGATATTTTTTACTTATAGACTAGGTCTTTTAATGAAATAATATGATTCAGTTCTATTTACCATTGATATCAGTTCAAATTCTCCTGACACTAAATGTGTGGCAGACCCTGTCAATGTGGAACTTCGAGGAACATGAACTTTTTCAGAACCCGAATGAGGAACATTCCTCGAAATGAGATACACTTGAGAGGTATGCCTGGTGTTAATATTACAAAATGTTAACGGGCACACGGTGTGCCACACTACTCCCGAATGCACCTTATTGGGAGGAAAGTTATTATTCATTCTAAGTCTTTAAAGGTCCATCTTCCAAGCTATTCCACATTGAAAGGGTCTATGCCACGCATTCACTAAGATTTTTTTTAAAAAAATGTCCATGGTGCATAATACCGAATCATAAAAAGCTGACAGTACATGTTCCACATTTTTGTCCTTTTCCATATCGTGAGACCCGAGACTAAATGTCGAGAACTATATATGCTATCGGGCTTCAACTTGCAGTGTTGTGTTTGATTCCCCCCATTTCGACATGAGCAACCAAGCAATGCTTCTGATCATACTTCTGAAACGTCCCTGACGAGAGCTCAAAATTTTAGCTCTGTCCCCTCTTAACCCCTCCTAAAACAAGTGGCTTTTGGAGAAAAAGCGGCGAAGGACATGTAATAAATAATGACGATAATTAGAGCTCTAGACATATTTTACTTCATAAAATATAGAATAATGCACATTCTGTTATTCTGTCAGTGTTTCATTAGGGTTGCCACCTTTTCAAATGGCCAAAGTGGGACATTTTTGGTACAAACATCAGATTTTACAGGCAACACAGCACAACACAGTCAAAAAATAAAAACTAAAATTTTTGCCTAAATAAAGCTTATTCTTGTAGCATTTTGATTTTTTTATTGTTTTTTATATAATTTTTTAGGTATTTAGATACAGAATAACTGTTTTATGCAACTATTACATAAAATATAGGAAATAATTTTTGTCTAAAAATCTCACGGGACATTTGCCATTTTTTTTTTTTGTGGACACAACACAACTGCCCAAAGAGGGACTGTCCCTCGCAAAGTGGGACAGGTGGTAACCCTATGTTTCATGCTATAGTGCTAATATTTTAAAACTGTCCCTGGCTGTCCTTGATTCTTTCTATACTTGTCCCTGAATCAGTTGAGAGTTATGCTCCCGAATTTAACGATTAATAAGTATTGTATAATTCATGCATCCATCCACAACCCCTTTTCCCATTTTTGCTCATGGGGCCGGCCGGGGTGTCACTTCAACAGTAACAATCATATAGAGCCAAGTTTTACACCACCGGGGGGCTAGCCCTGCCACGGAGATGTATTATATTATATTATATTATATTATATTATATTATATTATATTATATTATAATTATATTATATGCTATATTAAATGGACTTGTGCACAGGGCTGAGACCAGAGTTTTTTTCATTAATTTTAATAAACCTTTTCACGTCCCTAGCGTCAAACATTCACAGAAACGCATCAATTCACATACACACACACACACACACATAACTATGCTCAATTTTGTCGGCTTTACTGTGTACTTTGTGTTGTTGCCAGATTTCCCATTCCTCCTTATTTATTGAGATAAATCAACAGTTCTGTCATTACAGAATAGCATGCCCATCAGTTTAACAAATTGTCTGTGACACACACGCATACATATCGAGTTACCAGTTGCTTTCAAGAAATAGTGAAAGTCAGGAAAAAATGCGTTTGCCAGTTTCAGTTGTGTGTGCTGGGACAAATGTAACACTCTTGATTTGCTCAGGAAGTTTGCACAATTTCCATTTCCCTTTAACTTTTGGACTTCTTGCTACTCCGGATCTGGAATTTGCGTAGACACAGATAAAAATAACATGGGTATATAAAGAGAGAACACAGTTCCCGAGAACAGCACCACAACAAAGAGTTTCTACTACTTCTGCACATAAACAGGGGCATAAAGCAGAAGGGAGTGGTGATATTAATCTGAATTAAATGGTCTGTGAAGTTCGACCGATGAGACTAAACTGGATAAGACCTATCTCTAACGAGACTTGCTAATTAAAATCCTTATTTATAGTGCAGAAATGATGAATATTTACCTAAAAAAATGGGCCAACCGTGAATACTGATTGCTGAATAATAGTTTGAAAAGCCATTATATAAAGACTTATCTGTGAGCAAATTAAACAGAAACTGCAACTGTCTTTCAAGATGGCGATTCCAAGAGTGCAAAAATGTCCACAAACTATAAGTCAAAATCGATCTCAGTTACCCGAGCTTTAATTCACAAAATAAGTAATAGAATTATATACTTTTTAACGGTGTTGCTTGTTTTGTAGTTGAGGGTGCAAATAACTATGTACCACACACGCACACGCGCACACACACACACACACACACACACACACTGTTTCTGAAGAGATGCTCTAGCATCCAGAAAAAGTCCATTTTTAGAGTCAAAATACTTCTCTGGTGATTTGTAATTTTTCGTTTTTGTTCTCCTCAGTATTCAGATAAACATTACTAAATAAAATGCACCATACTAATTACATTTGTGATAGTATATACCTAATTCAGAGACATTTAGACATTTACACATTCATGAACTTTTTTGAATTAATTGAAATTTGTACACCTAGAGCTAGGAGCTTAAATTGATCATTTTGCACAATTGATTTGCAAAATGATGAATGGTCTATGATTCATTACCTGCCTATCTAACATAACAAGAGTATGCAGCACTATGTAATGTTTTATACTTACTTAAAATCAGTGTTTGCTTACTTCGTACTTTAGTTATCTATTTTTATCTGGATTTAAGCTAGTTTAAAACTGGTTTATGGTCAAAATAGGGGCCACAAAATGACTCTGGCAAAACAGTATCTGACATTTGAGAAATCAAGATATTTTGAAATATTTTTTGTTCTGTATCACTGTTACAGGAAAAATCTCAATTATTCCTAATAAATATCTATTATTGTTAGACTTCAACTAAATACCATACAATGGACAGGGAATACAAATGGAGCTTCAATAGACATGAAAAGATTGAAACTAGAAATGTGTGTGATGACTAACAACTAAACCACGCAGATGACCTACAGAGGAAACTGAATTTTTTCTAGCCAGACTACCAAGCAGTTAGCGTGCAAGTCAAAGGTCTATATAACTTTGAATTTACAGTGGACTCTCCCCAAGCACACACATACATTCATATGCACATACATGCCCATATGGCTGTATACCAGTCTGTTTTTTATAAGAGTAGAATATATATCGTTTAGTAGCAAATTACAAAACAATAGGCAATAACAAGGGTGATAGTACTGTGAAAAAAAAAAGACTTCCCACACAGTGCATCTGCCAAATCATCCTTTTGCGTTAAACAAGCAATATGAACCTTCTGTACTTCTTAAAGTATCTGGAATAAAGGCATCTCCAATGGTAACTGAGTACTCAATTTTAAATTTTAACTAACTGGGTTGGAGTACGTAACAAAGTGTTCATACAGCATTGTCACAAGCATCATAACTCTTTCTTTCTTTCTCCTTCTCTGACTTCTCTCTCTTTCTCCATTTCTCTTAAACTATAGAAAACTCCATGGTGAAGTAGGTAACTTAAATATCTTGGTGTGATAATAAACTTCTGGAAATAAATATTTGTACAAGTAAAGTTCACACATTGGGGATTATCCATGTCCTACTAACAATATAAACACACCGTATGCTAGAAAACAACTTGAGATGTTCGTTGGAAGAAAAATGTCCCGAAGATATTTATAATAACTAGAAGAAGAAAGAGATAAGTTGCCACAGTAAAGAAACCCCCAAGCTAAATAAATATATCTGTTTGTATCTGCCCCAAAAAATCAATATTAGTATAAAGGAACAGTCAACTGTTTTCAGAGAGAATCTCAGTATTAACAGTTATCAGAAGGAAAAATTCCAAGTTAAATGTATTTAACTGAAATAAGGAGATGTGTGAACTGCTAAATAAAATATCATCATCTCCTTGGTATTTACATCTATAGGTGTGTGTGTGTGTGTGTGTGTGTGTGTGTGTGTGTGTGTGTGTGTGTGTGTGTGTGTGTGTGTGTGTGTGTGTGTGTGTGTGTGTGTATGTGTGCTCATTGAGGCGGGGATAGTAATTTCAGGAGCAACATTATATTATATTACATGTTATTGCCAAGAAGTAAACCAAATCCACACACACACACACAAAAAAGAAAAGAAAGAAAGAAAACTAAATAATACCTAATGCAAAACGTGCAGGTAAACTACCAACAGTTAGGTACACCAGCTTCTTATTTTAGAACTAACAAAAATTCCACTGATGGCTGTAATAATCATCTTAAGGTCTACTCAAAAAAGTCTGGATTCTTAACAATGCAGTTTTTATTGTGTCAGTAGTAAGAGGGCACTTGTAGAAAAAGAAAGACAAAATATAATTGTGAGCATTGCAAAAGTAAGTCTTAAGTGAAATGCAAGGTCACTTCAGAATGATTGACCCCCATCAAACATTTTAGTATAGAAGAAACTAAAAATAAGAGCAACTACTTACTATTTTGGAAGAGTATTAATTCTGTATAGAAAATCAAGTTCTGATGACTGCAGGTACATTTTGTTTCCTCTTCTGCTTGCAGTTGTTCTTTGAAACTTATCATCATCTCTTTTCAAGCTATTGTGACTTTCCTTGAGAAGTCTGTTGATTTGACAACTCTAAGATACAGTGGAGGTCATTTACTCACTCATCCTTATGAGGCAGACATATTCCCCTCTTTTGCATACACTTTGACTATAACAGTTTTTTTCTTGTAATTTCAGTCTCATGTAAGGTCTTTTTATGGCTTGGTTTTGTTTTTAAAGATGTATTGCTTGTTATTTTCTTTGAATTCAGCATTGTTACAAACATTTTCCTGGAAAATTTCACCCTTTGACGTATTTTACTGTTTTTTTGCTATTACTGCTACTGTTATATTACTTGTGTAATTCATTTTATCTTCTCATTTGCTGCCAAGCTCTGTTTTTTTCTCTTTGTGTTATCAATATTATAATACTTACCCATACTACATCTAGATACTTTTTGTCTGTTCATTAAGTTCATTAAAGTGTTAGTGCATGTTTTGAAACTGATTATGTATGCAGCAACTTTCAGAGTTTGGGTATCTGGGTATGCAACAGAGAGAATTATTTTTCTGCACAACTGCAACAGTCATAATAAATATTTAGTGCTGTTGTGTATCATTTTGTATTATCCCACGTGGTGATAATTTTGCATTCTGTTATATTGTTATCATGTAAGATAACTAAAAAGGTAGATAGTCTGCTTTTAACACACACAATATAGTATAGAACTCGAAAATGGGGAAATACACACACTGATTTAGACCAGCATTTGACTTCATTATTGTTTTTTATATCAAGTTCCATGCAGTATGCATTTCCCCATCTTCATTCTGAACAACATTTTGTATAAGGAATATTCAAGAATTCAATACTTTCAGCCCAATGGTTACTTAGTTACATAACAGTGAAAGTAATAAAGATGAGCAATAAAGCAAAGAGATGTTAATGGGTTAATAACCCTGTTATTTCAAAATATGAGACTGCAATAATGCATCATGGAATTAGCAATCACTTAACCTTCTCAAGTTCGTCACCCATGCACTGATAATGGATTTAGTGCCTGTGTCTCCACCCCTGGAATAATTACAAAAGGAAATATGTTTTCTCTGTTAACCTCTCTAGAAAGAAGCTAAGCAAGTTTCTGTTTGAGAAAGGAAACTGCTGAAGTTATAGAAAGTGAAACTTGAAATAATAATTGGTCTGAGTTGTATAGTGAAAGCTCAGCTACACTTGCATGCAATGTTGTTTTATGGCAGCACCAAGTACATTGTAATACTCTGCGTGCATTTTTTGTGTTTGTATGTATGTACGTATGTGTGTCTGTCTGCCTGCCTGTCTGTCTGTATTTATGAGCGTGTGTGTGTGTGTGTGTGTGTGTGTGTGTGTGTGTGTGTGTGTGTGTGCATGTGCACGAGTGTGTGTGTGTGTGTGTGTGTGTGTGTGTGTGTGTGTGTGTGTGTGTGTGTGTGTGTGTGTGTGCTTGTGTGTATGTGTATGTGTGTGCGAGTGTGTGTATGCATATGTGCATACACATGAGTGTTTTGTATATATATATATTCCGGGCAATAGTGTTTCAGTAAACAAGTAATCAAAACATCATCACAACATAAGGTAGGATTGGATAAAGTGGATTATAATTGATAAAATGAAATCTTACCTTCCTGTATTATGATTTGTGTTTCCTTTATATATAAAAAATAATACATAAAAAATAAAAAAAGTCCCTTCCATCTGCATATTTCCTTTTCCTATCCTGCTAAGTCAGTTTGCAGGTAGTGTTTTGTATTACAGGTTCATAGGTTCATACTAAACTTAATCCAAAGGAGACCATCAAGTAGCTCATGTGGGAGACTGACAATGTCTCCCATTAAGTAGACTTTCTTCCCATATATCCAGTAAAAATGTGATCACCCCTCCAGTCACCTAGTCTGGTTTTAAAGGTTGTTATTATTGTAATCTGGTTGGTAGGTAGGGCAGCCTATTCCAGATGCAGGTTTGTTTTGGGGTAGGTATCTGTCACTCTGTCTGATGCTGTTGATATGATACTAGATTTAGGTCTATAGAGCAAAAGGTTTCTTTACCACTGGTTCTATTTTTTGCTATAGTACTGGTTCTGTTTTGCTTTACTACAGGTCTCTCATTGCTTATTAAAATCACTAGATTTCATTATACAATACAGTTTGTGATTCAGCATGTATTATAAATTCAGTTACTTTTCTTTCCTCTATATTTTTCATATAGCACTTTGCTGACCAATATTTTCTTGCAGATTTGTAAGTGCCTAGTTGAAAACTCTACTTTCATTACACAAACACAAATCTCTGTAAAGATTCATATTATCTTAGCATGCAATAGGAAAGCACCTATTAGCATGCCAAATGCTATACTTGAAACCTCAGACATAAAAAACACACCCACACACCTGTGGAATGTTGGCTTTTGTTGTGCGTAAGTTAGGAAAGTTTTATCAGTGAGGCTTCTATTTAGTTAGTAAAGTTCACTTTACTCTCTTAATGGTGTGTCAGTATAGTTTCTTATGGTTGTGTGATATTTTAGCTGGAAAACTGCTACACTTCACTATAACAGAACATTATCCAAAATAATTACTAGAATTCCAGCTGTCATAATAATAAAATATTTGCATTTGACAAATGCAGACAGTGACATAATTATAATACTGTCATCAAGTTGTTTTAAAACCTCTTTGGAAATAGGTTACTACAGGATTTGACCACTTTACAAAAATGCACCCATTTTAAAATATATTCCAGTTCTTATTGTGACTGACTTGTTAGAATTTCATTTAAAGTTGGCATTTGTCTTATTCCAGTGCTTATTCATTTCATACTTGATAAACATAGCCTGCATGTAGTAAAATACTGGTTAACAGTTCTGATAACTGCAGACACACTTTGGTGGGTGCCTTTTCAAGTTATTCTGGAGTGGAGAAGTATTAAGCCACCTTCTCTATGTAACTTAACCAACCATTGAATTGATCCTCTATCTTTGTATAATTCAATATGTACGTGTCTGATTGTCCCTTTTATTAATACTGTCAAACTTGTTATTTGTCTTGGAGCTTTTCTCCCCGGGCCTCCGCTGAAAATGGACATTACTCCAGTCGGACTATCCTGGTCAACAAAAGTAAAATAAATAAAAAAAATAAAAAAATAAAAGTTTACCTAGGAAACCTTATCAGCTTCTCATTACTTTTTCCTATAAAATGTTTTACTCGCTGGGTGTCACAGCGGCAGTGTAACACTTTGTTTTTTGGTATGCTTCCTAGATGGGTGTGCTGTCATTGTAGAGATTGCATGTTGTTTCTCTGTCCATAGTTATTTTTATTGGTATCTCTTATTTCTTCCACATCTACAATACTTGTTGGAAGGTGAAAAGTGAGCCTCTAAATTGCTAGCGAGCATACATGTAATGTGTGACTGAGTTTGTATATTTATGTGTGTGTGTGTGTGTGTGTGTGTATGTGTGTGTGTGTGTGTGTGCACGTGTGTGCGTGTGTGTGTGTGTGTGTGTGTGTGTGTGTGTGTGTGTGTGTGTGTGTGTGTGTGTGTGTGTGTGTGTGTGTGTGTGTGTGTGTGTGTGTGTGTGTATGTGAGAGTGTATTCACATATTCCATCTAAGACTGGTTCTCCACCATGCCCACACAATCCCTCTGAAAAAGATGAGGCAGCTGTCAGAAGATAAATGAAAAGTTTGCTACCTACCATACTGATGTCCACACAGCATGTATTGCTTGTCTTGTGTGAATTAATACCATTATTAATCATATCAAAAAATATACATATAAACAGTCATCTACATCCATAATGCTATTGTCAAGTAAATAGTTTGCTTACCCTCCCAGAAACAGAAAATTTTCAAGTTTCAGGTAAAAAACAATCGGGCTAGGGGTAGTAATGACAAGGCCCTAGCCAGTTGTGGTGGATTCAAGCCACTTCACATTATGACCGTTAACACTTCTCTTTCATGGGTTTTATTCATTGTGCTCTTGCCGTTCAATGTACAGATATTGAAAATTGATACAAAGGCTCTTGAAAAGTAGGTACATCCAGCCAAAAAAGCTGTGCATCTAATTAGCATACAATCTGAATACCAAATAACATAACTCTTCCTGCTTTCAGAAGGAATGTGGGATACTGCCCAGAAAAGCATGTTTAAAAAAAAAATTCCAAAACAATGGGAAAATGTAAGCACATACGTTCATAGGTTAATAAATAACTATTAAATTTGCGGCCCTTGCTGGTGATTTTAAGCCCAGCCAGTTTCCCTGTTTATGCTAGAATTAACCTATCCCATTTGGTTAGAGAGTGACCTCACCCATCCCATGGTTGATAATTATATATTACACCAGATAAATATAACTAAGATAGTACCATAAATAATTTGCGGGGACCCATGCATGGGATAAAGCATTTAGGAGCGGAGGTACCTCTGCCCTTGAGTAGCACAGGAGGGAAGTCTTGGGGAAAATTTTCTGTTTCCCATCCATTGATCTAAGTTGCACTTCAATATGGATATTATTAAAGAGATAATATAAAAGATGTAGCTTTTAATGATCTGTATTGCAAAATTCTACCAAAGACATTTATTTTTGCTTCTGAAAAATGGAGATGCAAGACATGTGCCTTCTTTCTTTAAGTTATTAGTGCTACTTGTATGTTGGTCATATAATGAGTGTGTGTGTGTGTGTGTGTGTGTGTGTGTGTGTGTGTGTGTGTGTGTGTGTGTGTGTGTGTGTGTGTGTGTGTGTGTGTGTATGTGTGTGCGTGTGTGCGTGTGTGTGTGTGTGTGTGTGTGTGTGTGTGTGTGTGTGTGTGTGTGTTCATTTTGAATATCCTCCAACATAGGGACATTTGAGAGGTCTGATTGTGCTTATCACATATTTTGCCCAATGGACATAACACCACAAAACAAAGTAATGAAAGAAAATAGCAACACATATGTATGGAGTTCCTATACTTTTCACAGCAGAAATTGTGTCATCATAGTTTTTTGACTGGTATTTAAAACTGAATTCTTAAAACCAGCAATGTTATATTAGCCTTTGAATGGAGCCTTAAACCATACAATTTTGTCATAAAACATATCTTATGTTTATGTTATTGTCTTGCGTATTTCAAAATCTCTGAGCAGTATTGTTGTCCTGACTCAATAATTCTTCGTTGAGGCATTGCATAAGACACTTTTCATATTTGCTCATACCTGAGTTCCTGTACACATCTAGTTATCACTTGTGCCAGCAATGACATCTGTAATATGTGCACTATTTAATACTTTGCTGCTTTTTAGCAATATTTTGTAAGCATCCCTCAACCTACACATCATATATGCACCAAGTATTATTTTTTGTTTTGGAATACTAAACTGGCCTTTCATATGAGCAAAACTACCACCAGAACAATTTACTGAAAATATTTCTGGTTGTTACTCCTTACCATAGTTTTCCACTGTTACAAGAACATGCATTTTAACATAAATTCCTAACATGCATGCATACATAATGTGCATATATGTTAACAAACAAGAAGCTAGTATTAACCAAACTCATGTTATGTGAAACTAATCCTGGTTATTACACCATACATTTGCTATCACCAAAGAAGGGACTGACTCTTTTTTTTAAAATACATCAACAGAGTTTACACTTTAGATCAACAGTTAGGCCAAACCATAATGGGGCTATGCATTCCACAAGCTAACTCATCCTTTGATTGCTGTTTTCTGGACCCCAGGTCACATTACACCAAGATGTATGCAAATGTAGAGTTTTACTACCTAGTCAAATCAAGAATGGTAAATAAATATTCACCTCTGAAGGCACCAAGATCAGATTGCCCCTAAGTCTGAAGTAGCATAGGGAATCCAGTTTTATTATCATCATCACAAATGAATAATCAGTTGCCCTCATGCAAGCTGCTTGTTTTGTCCATCTGACTGAAATCTAATTGGTCAAATAAGATTTGTATGGTGATAGCAAGGAACCAGGAACCAAGAAATGTGAAAATGGGTCTAATAGTTGATGTAAACAATGCTATTATCACAACAGGAGATCTATTACAGAATTATGAAGATATGATCTTCCTAGTACATATGATTTTATATGCACTCAATCTATATGGATCTATATGGAGACTAAAATAAGCTTCTTGTCAACAAATATATCCAACTCATTATATTTATCTGACATACATAGTTGACTTCAATGTATCAGTTTTCATGTGATTTTTCTCTAAGCCATGAGTTTAGTAATTTACAGTTTACAGTTACATGTTTTGATCAACTATGTTGGTTATTATACCACACCAAAAATACCACCAAGGTGTTATGACCCTAGCTAGTACAAGACCATCAGCATGTTTGGCACAGCAAAGTCTGTTATGTATAAAGTTAATAATGCCGAGTAAAACAGGACCATTGGAATATTCCATCCTTCAAATTATACTTATTTCTAAAACTGCCTTCCTTGTTCCATCATAAAACCAGACCTTTATCCACCCAGCTGAATATTTAAGCATAAGATCTCTACTTCCTTAATCAGCACATTTTATACACTCAAAGGCTTTATTAATGTCTGTAAAGATGACACTGGCTTATAACCTGCAAGCTATTGTTAACTGCTTTCGAGGCAAAGTCCTAAAAATGCAAAAGATAGCCTCTTTTCTAATGTGTACTCAGAGCAATCTAGTTTACCAGTTTCCTAACGTTGTTCGTTAGTTGTATTATGAAAAAGTTTCTCATTCAATACTGTAATACTACACAACAAAAGAATCATCTGTTGAAAATAGCTGTGTTTATATTCCTTTACAGACTGCAACACTAATGGCTTCCTTCCATTCTTGTATTACCTTTATTTTCCTTTATAACCACTGAAATAAACAACAAAGGATCAGACCAATAATAACTCTGGCTTCTCCTGCTTCCATTTTGGCTAACCAGTCTGAACAGTTACCTTTTTTTGTTTAGAGTCCTAAGCACAGTTTGAAATCATCTCAGCTTTAATCCAGTTCTCTAAGATGGTGGGCCTAAGAGTGAAGCTGTTAGTAGTGGTCATTTACTAGCCTTTACTAGTAGGAAAAGAAAGAACTGGTTACTGAACCTACATAAAATTGAAGTCTTGTTACATTCCATTAAAGTTTCAATATTTAACTTGACATCTTAAGTATCCCCTAAGCTACATTAAAAGAGGCGGGAAACCATTTTTCTTTTCTGGTGTATCTGTAATTATATTCACATCTGTTTTTCCCTTCTAGGTATTGTTTTCCTTACCTGTTAACTCAACATTTGTAATTTTGTTTACTTCTATTGTCACTGAAACTCTTCTACTTCTTATAACATGTGCTTTTCCTATTTATTATTCTCTTCAGGTTTTTACTTACTGAACACATGGGTTTCTCTTGTCTTCCTTTTGCAATCTGCATTTTAGGAATATAAAGATCTTTGAATACCAATACTTTTGATTTTACAGTTTCACAGGCTCCACCCAGATCACAAACTAACCGACCCTTGCAACAACCCCATCTAGTTTACCTATTGCATAATCTCTTTTCTTCCATGTATACTCAAAGTGCTTATTTATTTATTTTTTTTTAATATTTCATTTCTCACACAAAGGAGATCTCCCAAGTGAAGCTTTATCTTAATGCAACTACCCGGGGGGGGGGGGGCAGGAGGGGCAGTAATAACACAAATATAGCATTATAAAAAAAATAGAACTTCAATGGACGTTTAGTCCATTGAAGTTCTATTTTTTATAATTCTAAGTCTTCATAGTTTGCAGTTTTATTATATTAAAATATAGCATTACTTATTTGGATATAACAGTATCATCTCCAGTAGAGACTCTAACCTACTCAAACGAGTTATCAGTTGTTATAAGCAAGCAGCTTTAATTAGATATTCAATAAAATCTTCTTTGTTACCTTCTCATCACTTCCTTTTTTACAGTTCAAATCTTCCAATCCAAGGAGTCACTTTATGCTATATGCAATGAACAAGTAACAGTACTCTAAGCATAACAAGTAACAGTACTCTAAGCATAACAAGTAACAGTACTCTAAGCATACAACAGTGCCCTAAACTACATTTAAAAGATATGTACCGGTACACAAACAAAAGCACTATCATGTTTCCCTTTAGTTTAACAAACATAGCTTGGATTTGTTCATAACTGAATTTTTTAAGTTTATATTCTGCACCCTGAAATAATTTTGTGCATGAATTGCTACGAAATCTTTACCGATTCTGCTTTGCATGTTATATGCAAAAATGGATTTGCATTCATTTGAAGTCCTGTGCTAATTTCTCCAACTTCTATTGATCCATTCAAGATTTATGCCACTACTGTTGGCTTTTTTCAAATATCCATGTTTCTGCCTATTTTTTTTTTGTTTGTTTTGTTTTCTTGATCCAAAAATTGCCAGATAGAAATTTGATATTGCTTACTGGAGTCTTCAACAAGATAAGTAAAGTCATGAAACCTCAAAGGAACGTGGGACATAAGAGGTCCAAATCAGGATGACAAACATCTAAGGATCGCATTGGAAGAATCAAATAAATGACATGGTGTTGTCCTCTACTACATGTTCTGCCCTTCTGACTGATTTTGAATTACTTTCACACTTTCTTATTTTATTATTTCTGTGGTTCTGACCACAGAAGCACATTTAATATTATTGCAGTTTGCTGAGATTCCAACAGAAAAAAGTATGCAAAATAAGACATTTTTTGAGCTCTTCATAACTAAGTGCTCCTACAAATGTAATTTTTGCTAGAATCTAAAATGGTAACATGGACTGCAACTATCATGTCAGTTCTATTCTTAATTTAACTAATGTAATGTGCTCTATTTTTATGCTGAATTCTTTCATGAATTTTCTCTTACAGCACCCCATAAATAAAAACAAACTTAACAGAAAGTCAGAAGTTATGAAAATATGTTAGGTCATGAACATTAAACTCTGGTCAAAAACAATTTTCTAAGCATGTTTTTCTCCTCTGTGGAACAAGGCATCACTATTAATTGTGGTTCTTCAGGATTATATTTTTAATATGCTGTTATCAGTTAGTTAATTTTGTTCTAATTCAAAATTGATGGGTAGACGTGCATTCACTACTTTAGTTAAATTTTTGGCAGAATTCTAGCACATGTACACTTTATTAAGTTTCCTTATCTAAAGACTAGAAAATACTGCGGTGGTGGTGCTGCAGTAGCGTTGTCGCCTCACAGTTAGACATTGCCCGTTCAATTCTCAGTTAGAGCGTCTTCTGTGTGGCGACATGCCTGAACAGGCGTTCCTTCGTTGAAGGTTGTGCGTTAGGCATGGCAAGCCAGCACGTAAAACTCGACTGCCAATAATTAGCGGTCCGGAGTTCCGCTGTGGTGACCCCTAACCGGGAAAAGCCGAAAGACACAAGCGAACAATCTAAAGACTA
This sequence comes from Protopterus annectens, assembly GCF_019279795.1. NCBI lineage: Eukaryota > Metazoa > Chordata > Ceratodontiformes > Protopteridae > Protopterus > Protopterus annectens. The sequence goes on along the minus strand of NC_056744.1, from coordinate 464,665,681 downwards.
GAAAATAAAGATATTCCCTTTTTCTGTTTCTTATGTATGTTTTTACAGCTGCTTTGCATTAAGTTTAAACAAAAATATGGCTTTCTTTTTACCAGTTCATGACCTTTTAATCATTGTATTTAATGTGTAGTGGCTAATTGTTTTTCCAGTCTAAAGAAGTCTCTTATAATGATCTGAAGACTGGTGGGGAAGCTTTAAGTTACAGCAAGGCAGCAGTTCAACAATCCAAGTAGGACACTGCTTGCTATTTTTTTAATTCACTCTCAGTCCATAAGAATCTGCCCAGGAGGTCTGCTAGGTAATCTCAACAGAAAATTAAATTTTAAACAGGTCTGGAGATACATGGAAGAACCAGTCAGAGCCTCTGTTCTGCAAATGTACCAAATCAGGACAGAGTTGAGGTTTACAGAGACAGGAACAATCCTTTTTGAGTTGGACGTGGGCATGTTATACATACAGGTGATACCTCAAGGAAAGCAGTAGATGCAGAGGTGCCCATGAGAGCTTTGGTGTAACTAGATGAAATATCTCTTACTGCAGCTTCAGAATCTATGCCTTTTTACATTTACTTTTTCATTATCTTACATTTAGAGGAATTACTATTGTTCCAAAGTTACTTTTGTCCCTTTCTGTCAAGTGAAGTTAATAGAGACCCTTAAAGACCATATAATCTATACATCTAATTTGAATTTATATTGCTTTTGTAGTGGTAAAAGTAATTTAGCTTCTAAGGATTACACAGTCCTATTACTCACAGCCCTCCTCTATATCTGCCATTGTTATCCTTCAAATGGATGTGTTAGCAGGCTATAAGATTTCATTCTGAATGCTAAAATTATTAAGACTAGATTTCAAAATCACAGAGATCTGTTGTAATATTTAAAGAATGACAAAATGATCAACATCAGAAAAGATCTTTGGTTATTATAGACTCTACTGACAACAAAATTAAAATGCATAATATAGAAATGAAAAATGCTTTCTATAAAAAGTGTCCAAAAGGGACACTGATAAAGATTACAAAAAATGTGGACCTAAGGGCAGATTACTAACAGAGATATTGCTGGTGATGTATGTGATTTCCTTACAGTCCCTTTTTCAGGAGTAGTTGTTATTTTAAGAATCCTGAAAGTCCATAAGTTCATTACATATCCTTCATTTCAGCCATTAGGGATAGTAAGGGGATCTAAACTTGAACCTGCATATATTTCCATTGATAAAAGGCTCAAGAGTATAGTAGAAAAAATTAAAGTATAGGTAAGGGGCTCTATGCATTTTATGGATAAACTGAGAAGTGAAACTATCAGCAACACTGGTGTACTAGTGACAACTGATATAAATGCATTATTCACTGTTACCCTTCGTGATATAGGTACTGTTGAAAAATGCCCACCCGATCTTTACTTAGATGCATTTGTCAAGAGAATGTGTAGATTGGGTGGTTAGTTCATAGATTCATAGGAGATTACTAGGCTAGAGGCTTAAGGGCCCTTATAAGCCTAGCCAATACAAGCAGATTTTAACCAATATACAGCTCATAGGGGCAAGAGGATGGCATGGATTTGTGCCTATGCATTGAGTATCTTGCAGATTGTCCCTGTCCATAAGGGACGTAGGCACTACCCCAGGTATGAATTTATGATTTTGCATCCATTAATCCAAATTGTGCTTGAAGAGGGCCTGGGAGGGGCTCTGCTTAATGTGAATAGAAAGCTTGTTCAAAAGAAGGGGCAATCTCTGAGACACATATCTCTGTCTCCAGCATGTTGTGTTTGAGTTGTTGACTAAGTTTAGATCCCTAGATTGGGTGAACATCATGCTGTTTGACTTGTAGATGTGTAGCAGCTCCATCAGGGCTGGATTTATGAGTGCCTTGAAGGTCAGGCATATGTCACCCCTTAATAGTCAGTAGAAAACAGAGTAAAGAGATAGGGTTTTTAGTCTATCCACATAGTTCATGTTGTTTACACCCTGTATTTTCTTTGTGAGGAACCCTCTGAGATCACTCCAGCTGCTGCAAGTGCCTAGTCAAGTACATGCCAAATGACACATTGTACTCAATTATTGGTCTAATGAGGACTGAGTACAGTGTAACTATAATTTCCTTGGATCTGGATGCCATACCTTTACTTATAAGTTGTGCCACATAAAAGGATTTCCTCACCACTGTGGACACATGGCAGTCAAAGTTCAGGCTACTATCCATTTGAGTACCTAGATGTCTCACCTCTAAATATACTCTAATGGGTGTGCTATTGATTTTGTAATTTACAGGAATATTTGACTTCCCAAAGGGTATGATAATGCATTTTTTGCATTTAATTTTAGGTCATGGTTCAGGCACTAATCATTTGTCTGAGCTAGACTGTCCTGAAGGATATCTCCATAGCTGGGGGATTCAGTGATTTCCTCCAGCTTGCAGTCATCAGCAAACATTGTCATCCAGAGGCCTTCTACATTTGCCTTGACTTCAGAGAAGTATATTCTGAGCAAGAGTATTCTCAGTACCAAGCCATGTGGCACACCACTAGTAACTGGCCTCTTGCTCGATCTGGATTCATCCACTTTAACCATGTGCCCTGTCTGTGACCAATTGGCTATCCATCTGGGGACATAGGGATTTACACCCAGTGTTGTGAGTTTATTTATAATACCTGATTGGGGAATTGTGTCAACTGCCTTGACCAGGTTGAGGTAGGCAGTATGTACTGTTTTACCTTCATCCATGGCCTTAGTGACTTTCTCAAAGAAATTCACCAGATTCAGTAGGCATGTTCTGCCCTTGAAAAAGCTGAATTGGATTGGGTCCAGTGTTTGGAGGTCTCCTATATCATTATTTATCAGGTCCATGATTATTCTTTCCATGACCTTACATAAAAGACTAGTCAAACTTATGGGTCTGTAATTTCCTTGGTCAGTAGATGGTCCCCCTTTATGTCAAGGGATGTCTGTTGCTGTCCTCCACTCTATCAGGACAAAACTAGTCCAGAGGCTGTGGTTAAATAGAGATCGTAATGGGTCTGATAAGTCCTGATTTAAGCTGTTTTAGAAGCAACCTGGTATATTGTCAGGCCCCACTGAGCTGTGTTTTTAGCTTTAAAGAGCACAGTTGCAACCCCTTCTTTTGTGATAATTTGCAATGGAGTGGTGGAGGATATTTCTTGGGAGAGAACTGAGGGTGATGGAGAGTAACATTTTTTTCAACACAAGTTTTTCCAACATTTGGGAGGAGTTGCAATGGGTAATACCATGTCATCTATTTACACTAAACTAATTATGTGCTTTTGGGATGAAGATTTCTTGTATCAGATCAGCATGTTTTTACAGGAACAAATGTGCACACACACACACACACACACACACACACACACACACACACACACACACACATGCGCGCGAGCGCACACACACACACACACACACACACACACACACACACACACACACACACACACTCACACAATCAAACTACAGACTACTCAAAAGTTTGGAACTGCAACACATCAATGATCTAAAACACTAAAAAAATATAAAACAGTTTTTATGCAAAGGTGCAATCTCCCCTGCAGCTTCCACACCCCCCCTATGAATTAATGTATACCAACTCCGAAACTGTCTACAGCTCATAAAGGGCAGAATACCACTCTCTGCTGTACCTCAATCTTGGACAAACAGTTACCAACATACATCAATAGTTTGCAGTTTCAAACTTTGAGTTTGATGTTCTGCAATTAAACAATATGCCCATTTGATATGTACTAGGTGTATCTGTAGTGGCATCTACAACAAAATGTCAGTTGATATCTATATATATATATATATATATATATATATATATATATATATATATATATATATATATATAATCTCTATATATATATATATGGGTCTACTGTAAAAGACCAAAAATCCACTTGTTTGAAAACGAACTATGGATCCTCGGTTACGTGAAAGTGCACTTCCACGAAGCACGGTTCAACGAACCATTCAGGGAAACTGAAGTGCCAAGGAACACTACAGTGAGGAATAGGGAATTTACCTATTCCCCACTGTAGTGTGATCTCGGAGTTGGTATATTTAAGTAGGGGGGTGTGGGGGTGAAGCCCCCCACTCAATGCAATGTTAGTGTTATTTTTTTATCTTTTTATTGGTTCGTTGAACCAAGTTTCGTGAAAATGCACTTTCGAATAAGTGCACTTTCGTGTAACTGAGCAGTCTATTGCTGTTTTTCGAATAAGTGGTATTCGATTAAAAGCAGACCCATATATATATATATATATATATATATATATATATATATATATATATACTTTACGAGCTCCAAGTTTTAAAACTTTGAACTGCAAATGGTCGAGACCATAATATCGAAGTTTTGAAAAAAAAAATGAATTATATAATTAGCTGTGTATGAAATGTTGTAGCCTGGAAAACAGGTATCAGGAAGTAGCTGTTTAATATGGAAAATCAACATTCTGCTCAGAGATTTCTTCTACCTGTTGTTTGGTAATGTAGTTGGAGCTTCTTGTTATTGAGGATGTTTGGTAATAAAGCGGGAGCATCTTGTGAATGACTATTGAAGGATGATCAAAAGATGTTTTTTGTGGCTCTGCAAGGAAGGCCTAGACTGGTTGCTGGAAGGGCTGTGTGGAGTTTCACTTGTACAAAGTAACTAGTAGAATTATTTATAGGAACTGTAACCCAGCAGAAAAGGTACTATAAATAATATAAATGTTTTTTTTGGAACTAACTAATTGTGAAAAAAAAAACAAGTGAGCCATAGTTTTGTTTTATCCTTCAAATAAATTTGTATTTATTTCATATGTCTGCCCCAGTGTGATTTTAAGAGTTGAGGCTTGTGGTGTGCGCATAGGCAGTTTGGCCTGAGACTTGTCAAAATAAGCTCACTGTCCCACTGTTGATAAATGCATGGACTGTTTGAGCTATGTTTACCTGTGGAATTTGTAAGCCAGACACATTCTGCTGTTGCTACATGGTCTGTACTCACTGATCTTCCAAGAGTTTGGTTCCCCTGTATTTCTTTACCCACAGTCATTGATAAATTACTAAAGGCCGTAGTAGACTTTAAGTTAGAGACTAACCAAAGGTTGATACAGCTATAACAGGAAGTAATAGGACTGGTGAGTGTGACCGCTACCACCACAGCTAAACCTACATAAGAAAGTTAAGCATCAATGATGACATGGGGTCATATTTACTAACTTTTGAAAGATATGCCACTCAAGAGAGCAGAGACAAGTTAAAATATGCTAAAATTCTTTCTTCCAAGATTACAGATAAAACATTGAAAATGTACATGGATTTGACAGGGACTGATTATACCAAGTATGAACAGCTATAAAATGAATTGTTAGCTAGATGGGGTAGCTTCAGAAGTGCAAACTGTCAACTATCACAACTGGACCTTTAATGCTGACAACCTAAAATGAGCTCAGATGGCTAAGCTAAGGCATATTATAAAGCTGTGTTTAGTTCCTAATAGCAACAGTAAAATAAAAATGTAAGAATTGTTAATAGTGGACAGATTAAAAAAACATTCATTACCTAGTAGTAGTTGAAAGTAGGACCTGCATTGGGTTTGCACAGTGATTTCCAAGAAATCTAACAAGTTAGCCATTAATAGAATGCTTATCAGTTGATGTCACTGTTTAAAACTGAGCTGTTTTTAATCAAAAGTTGCAGTAGGAAATAGAGAATTTTCTATGAAAAATATCAAATAATAAGTTAACTTGTTTCAGATGTGAACAGAGGGGTCACATAGCTGGATTCTGTTCCATTTACAGTGAGATGAATATCAGTCATGGAAACATGAAAATAGAAGTGCATGTTACAAATTAAATTGTTCATAAAGGATGTGATAAAACTGAAACAAGGATTACTAGGTCCACTGTTTGAATTTCCTAATGTGTAGGAAAAATTTTGCATCCTTCAACTGTGACCCCTAAGTTGATACACTATAATAGGAAAACAAATTCCTCATTTTAAAGCATAGAGGAAGATGTGGAAAGGTCAGCAATTATAGGCAGTGTATGGTAGGCCAATATACTCAATAAGAAAGAGATAAAGTAATAACTTAATGTGCTAATCCAGTATAAGAAGGGAGAGAACAGAAAGGTGAAACTCTGGTAGAGATCCATGCATACCATCAAAAGAAAGGAATTAGCACAGAAGCTGCAAAAATGGTTTTATTGTAAATGGTTAAAAGAATCCTGAGTGTGATCTGAGTATTTTCACAGTGACAGATCAACAGAAATTCAGTACTGTAAGAGATGGCAGCAAAGGAACAGAAGGTGATCTGCCAGATAACTCTTAAGTAAAAATCAGTACAAGACAGATATCTGGACATAGACTTACAAAAAGCAATATCAGACTGTGGTGGTGGTGCTGCGGTAGCATTGTCGCCTCACAGTTAGACGTTGCCTGTTCGATTCTCAGTTAGAGCGTCTTCTGTGTGGCAACATGCGTGAATGGGCATTCCTTCATTGAAGGCTGTGTGTTAGGCTCAGCAAGCTAGCACGTAATAATCTACTGCCAATCTTTAGTGGACCGGAGTTCCCCTGTGGCGACCCCTAACTGGGAAAAGCCACAAGAGAAATAGAATGGCAAAAGTAGAAGACGGACACTTAAAAAAAAAAACAGTTTCCTACCTTTCCTTGAACTAGTGTAGCCCAGATACAGATTTGCTGTATCCAGGATTTTTTGTAAGCTTCTGAGCGGCGCTCTTCAATTTTTTTCCCTTAGATCTGCTAGTTCTCTGCTCTCCCGCACTGTTATTAGCTTATTAGTCTAGCACTTTAAACTATTCCCAATGACAGAAAGTCTGGTCTTCAAATTTTCCCTTAGAACTAGCTGGTTTTTCAGTAGTAGCACTAAAATCTGAATCCCTGTGACTAGCACTTGCTCTAAAACCCACTGGAAAGCACTAGGAAGCCTTAAATTGATACAAGAACTCAATTCTCCTTGTTGATTAGGAGAAATTAGTCATAGGCACTAAACAACATATAACTGCAAAGTACCTTGCCAAGGTAAGGGAAAACAGCTCTTGTACTTTACAAAAGAAACACCGAACCAGGCATGTCCAAGGGTCAGCTTCTGGTGATTTCTCCTGTCCACCTGGTGAATCTGGGCATACTGGGGCAATACAGCAATTGCCTTATGTACACAGACCCTCTCCTCCTACCACCCAACACTTCAACCTGTGAGAGATGCACTTACATAGCCAAACTGGAAGCAAAGCTCTCTCCAACCAAGATTGTGCTAGACAGTCAAGAGGAGAAGGTTAACACCTGCACTACACCTCAAGCAACACATAGCCCTTCAAAACTCATGCCACCAACATCCATACATAGTAACACTAAACTCACTTATGCGGAGGCCCTTAACATTAACCTGCCCAAGCAATAAGGACCTCCGAAGCTGAAACACAAACAAACACCAATCACAATCAAAGTGACACATAGCTCAAAACACCAGTGTGCCAACAAACAACAGCCCCTAAGGTAAGACAACGTACCTAACACGTTAGTCATAGGTGACTCTATAGTCAGGCACACTGATGTCCCACTCACCAGGCCGAACAAGGAGAAAATTGCTGTCAGCTGCCTGTCGGGTGCCAGGATCCACCACATAACACATGCACTCAATTCATTCCACAAGTACAAATACAACTCTGTCATTGTCCATGTTGCAGTGAATGACTTGAGACGTACCTCCCTGGACTACATGAAAAGAGACATGGAAGAGCTCTTGGATCATATGGCCCAGGCAGGTATGACACTAGCCCAAAGCAGCATCCTACCTTCACCCAGAATGATACCACAGTATAAGGACAAAATGATCGACTTCAACAATTGGCTAAGTTTCTGGTGTCATTCAAAGGGGATCTAGTATCTGTCTGCCTGGGATGACATGATCGACAAACCACGATGCTTTGCCAGAGATAGTCTGCACCTGTCGACCCTGGGATTCAGGTTACTGGCTAAGGCTCTTGCCACTCATACAGTGCCTTTTTTAGGCAAGGCTCAAAGGACAAAACCACCACTGTAACAGATATAAGCATGCAAAATCTGAAGGTAATGCTACTCAATGCTAGAAGCCTAAACCTAAAAATGGAGGACATCAATATCTGTGCAGTAACTGAGACCTGGTTCAATGCTCCAGAGAGCACCCCTGCAATATCAGGCTACAACTCTTACCACATTTTTTGGCTAGCAAACCAAGACCAAAGCACTAAAGGCAGAGGAGTGTCCATATTCACCAAGGATATTTACACCTCCAGGCTAGTTGCCCAACACAATGTATCTGAAATTATACAGATGCAACTAACAGTAGGTAAGACTGCAATCCAAATTGTAGCTTGCTACAGATCCCCCACCATGCACCAAGATTCTCACTACACCTTTATAAACATACAAGAAAATATTAAGATGTAACCAAACACCCTAATACTGGGTGATTTCAACTACCCTGCCATTAACTGGGAAAACTACTCTGGTACCAACACCTTTGCCCAATGGTTCTTGGAATTTATAAATTCCAATGCCCTGGATCAACTAATCCATAGCCCCACCAGGGGCGTAAATATCCTAGACTTGGTCATTACCAACATGGGAGATCGATGCTCCACACCAGTGGTCACCCCCTTGTTGGTCAGGTCTGACCATAAGCTAATCACCCTTGATGTCCACATCCCACCCCCACCCCCAGTAGGGAAACCTCCATAAAAAACTTCTCCAAAACCAACTTCATGCTTCTCAAGTCAGAAGTGACAAACTTCATGACACCCATGCAGACGGGAACTGAAAGTTCAACTGCTGAATCCTACACTAAGGCACTGTATGAGCACATCCACTCATGCATGAATCATGCCATTCCAAACAGAACCAACACGGTCTCTTCCAAAAAAAGGAACCCAGTCTGGTGGTCCCCTGCCATAAACAAACTATACAACAGAAGGAAGAAACTATTGCATAAAAGAGGAAAATCCCAGGATGCAAAAAACTCCTTTACTAGCCTCAGTAAGAAGCTGAGATCCCTCAGAAAATCCTCCAAAGCTAGTTATGAAAATAAAATTGCCAAAGATTCCAAGGACAACCACAAGGCATTCTATAGTTCAAGAATCTAAATGGCAATGTTCAGATCTGCTCTGAGCTACAACAGAATGACATTAAATATACTGATCCCAAGGATATTGCCAGTATTGTGGCAGATCAATTCAGTGCCAACTTCACCCCCTCTCAATCCCTAAAGGGTCCATCTCAATACCAAAAGATTGCCAAATTCTGGTAATCACAGCCACACAGGTAAAAAATGCACTCTCCAAAGCTAAGAATACAGCATCCATGGGATCAGACGACATCCCGGGCTGTGTACTACATAAACTACAAAATGAGCTGGCACCTCACCTAAGTGTCATGTTTAATCATAGCCTCACCTCAGGCTTCTTGCCCAGTGTGTGGTGCACAGCTACAGTTATCCCACAAGGAGGGATCCACCTTGGATCCCGGGAACTATCGTCCCATCAGTCTGATGTGCCTGATCTGCAAAGCCATGGAATGCATTATAATGGAACTTATAAGCAGAGACATTGGCAACCTTCAAACATTGGACCCCACCCAGTTTGGTTTCGTAAAGGGACGAACTTGTCTCCTCAATCTGATTGACTTCTTCGAATCATTCTCCAGAGCCATGGATGAGGGTAAGGCAGTATACACAGCCTATCTGGACCTCGCCAAGGCCTTCAACACTATCCCCAACTCTGGAATCTTAGATAAACTTACTAAACTGGGCATTAATCCCTATGTCACTCGATGGGTTGCCAACTGGCTTACTGACAGAACCCACACTGTAAAAGTAGCTGACTCAAAATCCAGCTCCAGACAAGTGACAAGTGGAGTACTTCAGGGTACAGTCCTGGGACTACTCTTGTTTGGCATCTACTTCTCTGAAGTACAGGCCAGCACTAAGGGACTCTGGTTAACAAAGTTTGCAGATGACTGCAAACTGGGAGCCATTGATGAATCCCCAAATGATGTGGATATTCTACAAATGGGCCTTACAGAAACAGATGCTAGGTGCCAGAGCCATGGGATCAAGCTCAATGCCAAGAAATGTATAGTTATCCCCTTTGGAAAAAAACATGTACCCATGAATTACCACATAAGTGGCAGTACACTAAACACCAAAAGTGTGATAAGGGACTTAGGGACAAAGGTGGACAGTAGTCTCATGTTCGATAACCACATAGCCACAATAGTTAGGAAATCCTTCTATGTGGCACACCTCATCATTAAGGGCTTTTCATTCAGAAAAAAGGAGGTCATTGTCCCACTGTACTCATCCCTCATTAGACCCATTATAGAGCACAACACCCCATTTGGTATGTACCTCACAAGACATCTGCAAGAACTGGAAAGGCCACAGAAATACCTTTCTAAAAGAATCACAGACCTAAAGCAGATGCCCTATGCTGACCATCTAAAAAAATCTCCTGCCATACTCTGTCACATATCGCCTACTCAGAGGTGATCTCTGCTTAACATACAAGGCCATGTCAAACCCAGTGCTGTTGGACATGCTACACTTAAAAGAAATCCCAATCCCTCAGAGCCACACACTCCGGGGATCTAAACCTGGTCATCACAATGAACAAAACATGCTGGAGGGCTAGATTTCTGACCCAGAGACTCCCCATATTCTGGAACAGACTGCCCATACATGTCAAGCTAAGCGCCAATTTGGCCCTCATCAAATGGAAC